>NC_079199.1:56994207-57294207 GCF_029499605.1 Hyla sarda
GTCAAATAGCTTGGACCGTCCCACCGCGATAAGGTGGCCTCCTTGGGACGGACCCTACACTGTGAATATGCCTCTGTGTGAACAGTTCAGTAAGCATGGCAGGATCTGGAACATCCAAGACACCTTATATACACACCTGATAGAGGTGGCTGGGGTGCAAGGCCAACATGGAGGTAGCCACTCCCCCGTATGTGCAATACAGACAAAGAATAAGTCTTTGCACCCCACCCACATGTTGGCCTTGCACCCCACCCACCTCTATCAGTTCTGTATATAAGGTGTCTTGGATGTTCCAGACCCTGCCATGCTTACTGAACTGTTCACACAGAGGCATATTCACAGTGTAGGGTCCGTCCCAAGGAGGCCACCTTATCGCGGTCGGACGGTCCAAGCTATTAGACCGCCGGCGGAGACAAATTTGCGAGCTAAGTGCCTCACTATTTCATAGTTTCACATTTGCATCTATTACACCATAGCTGTATAGCTCTCCATGTTTTAACTGCATATTCATGTTGTACTTTTATCTTTGTGCTGGCAGTGTGTTGCTGCATTCTTCTGTTGCTATTGATCTATCTATCTATCTATCTATCTATCATCTATCTATCTATCTATCTATCTATCATCTATCTATCTATCTATCATCTATCTATCTATCATCTATCTATCATCTATCTATCTATCTATCTATCTATCTATCAATTATCTATCTATCTATTATCTATCTATCTATCTATCTATCTATCTATCTATCTAAATATCCCAGGAGAGCAGCACAACCAGATAGTGCTTCAGGTAGCTGGTGCACGCTGTGTAGGAGCCTTGGTTCGGGATCCCAATAGATAAATCCAAAGAGGCAGCAGCACACAAGGTATACGGTGCAAAAAAGTATGTGGTTTTATTGCATCAGTGCATACAGAGCAACGTTTCTGCGATCTCCTCGTCGCCTTTCTCAAGCTTGAGAAAGGCGACGAGGAGATCGCAGAAACGTTGCTCTGTATGCACTGATGCAATAAAACCACATACTTTTTTGCACCGTATACCTTGTGTGCTGCTGCCTCTTTGGATTTATCTATCTATCTATCTATCTATCTACCTATCATCTATCTATCATCTATCTATCATCTATCTATCTATCTATCTATCTATCTATCTATCTATCTATCTATCTATCTATCTATCTATCCATCCATCTATCTGACTGTCTTTCATATCTAATCTCTCCCTTGTGCTTCCATATAATGCTGGCCATATTCAAACCAATATTCAATATTGCCTTTACTCTGTTTTTATGATTCTGAAGGCCACGATAAATAATCTGCATGTTGCAGATCTGCACCCAATAAAAGAGTCAAAATAATAATTGCAAGTTAGGATTTGAACACACTGGATGAAGTCCACAACTAATAAACTTGGTGCTGCTTCCATGGAGTTGTCTCTCACATAGTGACTATTCCGCAAATCATCAATTATCATCCAATTTTAAGGTCTGATAAACTGAAACTACAATTTAAAGGTGGGGAGATTCATCAAAACCTGTGCAGAGGAAAAGTTAACCAGTTTCCCATGTCAACCAATCAGATCGCTTCTTTCATTTTTGAAAAGGCATCTGAAGAATAAAAGAACCAATCTGATAGGTTCCTATGGGAAACTGGTCAACTTTTCCTCAGCATATGTTTTGATGGATGTCCCCATTGTCCCTATAAAACAAATCTTTATCATGTACCCTATCTATGTAATGTACCTAGATTCAGAGTTTTGAAAGTGATCAGTCAAAAGAGAAATAATTTATTTTACCATTTACTTCCATTTCAAGTTCAAATGATACAAAACTTTAAAGTTGTCCAAATTGTCCTTAAATGGGCACTGTCAGATACTAAAACTTTTGATATGTTGTAAAGCATGCAAAACCAATAGGTTTTGCAATTGCTTTCATTTGAAAATTTTCAGTATTTCATACAGAAAAAGCTAGACAAACAACTGCCCCCCCCCCGCCTGCTTGGACACATACTAGTCCTGCTGTGTTCATGTGTCATCACCTATGTCATGGACACACATCTTTGATTGACAGCTTGTGTGCCGCTACTGTCAGTGAGGACAAGCTGGGAGTTGTAGTTTTGCTAATGCTTGGGGAGATGTGAGCAGACAGCATACTGAGGGAGGGGGCAGAGACCTGCACAGTGAGGCCACGCCCCCTCCCTTTGAGAGGAATTCAGACTAGTGAGCTATATTAAAAGTGTAATAAAATAAATAAATAAAGGTGCTAGACACATAAAAAGTAGATGTACATGGTCAGGATTAGGTACTGAGTGATATGTAAAAAAAAAAGTTTTTTTGTTGTATCTGACGGGTACACTTTAAGGACTCCCAAAAATTGGAAACATCCAAACACTTTGTTACTGTTTGGGCACCAACTGGTTAAATGGAATCTGTCAGCTCTATAGCCGTGGCTCTCCTGTGCAGGAGGTGCCTCCTCTATGTAGTGCTATTGGAGAGGCAGGGATGCAGCGTTAAGTTTATTTCACTGCAGTTGTCCTTTAAGGCAATGTTCCCACTATGGAATGTCCACCAACAGAATCTCCATGCGGACATTCCGCAAACTGCAGGCGCTGACGCTAGGTCTACACAGGAATGCGCTGTCTCATAGATGGCTATGCATTCTGTGCGGAGTCCGCTGAAGCAATGAATGTGTTTATTCTTTCTGGGGACACAGAAATAGGAATTTCCATGCTGGAATCTGGCACGGAAATTTTGATGTGTGAACATGGCCTAAAGAAGCTAGATCTATATTCCAAAGTTCACAACAGGGAGACAATAGACTGCATTGTGGACATACCGGGTTTCCCCAAAAATAGGCCCTAGCTGTATTATCGGGGTGGACTACAATATAAGCCCTACCCCAAAAATAAGACCTAGGCCAGTGGTCTTCAACCTGCGGACCTCCAGATATTGCAAAACTACAACTCCCAGCATGCCCGGATAGCCGTTGGCTGTCCGGGCATGCTGGGAGTTGTAGTTTTGCAACAGCTGGAGGTCCGCAGGTTGAAGACCACTGACCTAGACGATGCCCGGGCTGCAAATATTGAAAAACAAACTTTAACTTACCTTCGTCCTCCGTTCCCCCATTGCCTCTCTGTCCTCCGCTGTTATCGCTGCGGTCCTGGGGATGGGAACATCACAGAGCGTTCAGCCTAACACCGGCCGCAGCGATGTCCCGCCTCAACCGATCATAGGCTGAGCCCACTGTGATGTAAGAAGCCGTCCGGCTTCTTACATGACATTCGGCTCAGCCTATCATCGGCCGAGGTGGGACATCGCTGCGGCCGATGATAGGCTGAAGGCTCTGTGACGTCCCAACACCAGGACCGCAGCAAGAACAGCGGAGGGACCTTGAGGTCGGTGCCTTAGCAACGGGGGAACGGAGGATGAAGGTACGGTAAGTTAAAGTTTGCTTTTCAATACCCTATTTGCAGCCCGGGCACAGGAGTAGATACAGCACAGCGGCTGATAATTATTTGGGGGGGAGAGAAGCTGCGCTTGACAAATGATTATTACCCCTATGTGGGGTGCTAGGCTAATTAACCGCCGGGGGGGGGGGGGGGGGGTTACGTTGGGGGGCAGAGCTGCACCCATCACATGATAATATTTGGGGGGGGAGGTGTAAATACCGTGGAACCACCATGTTGTTTAATGTGCATACCGTACTGTAAATAAATAAGCCCTACCCTGAAAATAAGCCCTAGTGTGTTTTTTGTGGCTAAAAGTAATATAAGACCCGGTCCTATTTTCGGAGAAACACGGTACTAACTATAGAAAAGTTATAATTTCGGTTGAGTTCCCCTTTAAAGTCTGAGAGAAAACAGCTGATTTAAAATAAACGTTCATGATTCAAGCATCAGAGAAGATGTTTCTAGACCACTCTCTTTTCTTCAGCACATTCAATGAGCCTGACCTCATGGTTTTTCTCATGTAAGTCTTGTCATTTACCTAATGACTTTATGTTTGCAGGATAAAAGGTCACAAAGCCCCTAACCTTTCGGCTGCTGCTGTAAGCATTCCCCCATTTAATCAATGGTAATCAATTCATAGCCAAGGCCTGAAAAATCCCTAAAAATTCATACACTGCTGTTTTGAAACATGCTACAATAAAATGTCTGGGCTTAGTTTTTCCAATCTTGGCAGTAATTCCACAGGCAGCATGATCTATAGCTGACCTTGTAGATGCTGTTAAATGTGCAGGGCTCATGCCATCTATCTTATCCTGGACACAGTCATGTAGCAGGTTAACTCCCATGGAGAGATCTCAGAATGAACAACCCAAATGGAATTGACTTTGGATGAAAAGGTTTTTAGATGGGGCTGGAAATGGGAAGTATTGATTAGGGGACACAAACAACCCGTACTGTGGTACTCCCAACATCATCTTACTATAGCTGACACCATTTTCTGTGTTGCCCCAATATACCTACTAGGTTGTCCCAGACACCATGGGGGAGATTTATCAAAACCTGTCCAGAGGAAAAGTTGCTGAGTTGCCCATAGCAACCAATCAGATCGCTTCTTTCATTTTTTGAAAAATCCTCTGAAAAATAAAAGAAGCGATCTGATTGGTTGCTATGGGCAACTCAGCAACTTTTCCTCTGGACAGGTTTTGATAAATCTCCCCCCATATCTTGGGAGAATAGTGTATGCTTAGATGTCGATGTTACACTCATAGTAACATATGCTTATGTTGATTCTATGGGTTGCCTTGGTTTCTATGACTTTCATGCACCACCATAATTGCTAAATAACCCTAACCATTTGGATGAACTGTGTTAAAGAGGAAGGCGAACTGGCTCTCATCCAGATGAAAGGGAGCTACTTTTTCCCCAAAAACTTGAAGGTTTTCCCAAAGAGACAAATTTCTTCCCCTCAGAATCCTGTTTTAAAAAAAGGAAACAGAAAAACATTAAACTGTAACTACAAAGATAGTAAAGCAGCAGGATATACTTTTAGAACTCCTGGCAACTTTGTAGCCCGCTGCTAATGCGAGCAGTCTATAGAATTGATGATAGTCCCATAGGCTTGCATGGGACTTTGAAGTTGCACTTTGGAGTAACATAGTAACATAGTTTGTAAGGCTGAAAAAAGACAAGAGTCCATCGAGTTCAACCTAAAGCCCTACTATGTTGATCCAGAGGAAGGCAAAAAGAAACAAGAGGCTGATGCCAATTGCCCCGTGACAGAGGAAAAATTCCTTCCCGACCCCAATATGACGATCAGAATAAATCCTTGGATCAACATTCTATCCACATAAATATATATATCCATAACCTTTAATGTTATTACTGTCTAGGAAAATACCCCCTTGAACTTGTTTAGTGAGTGAAACATCACAACATCATGTGGCAGAGAGTTCCATAGTCTCACTGCTCTTACTTTAAAGAATCCCCGCCTGTGAAGATGGTGAAACCTTCTTTACTCTAGATGTAGAGGATGCCCCCTTGTCATGGTTACCGCCTAGGTATGAAAAGATCACTAGAAAGATCTCTGTACTGTCCCTTCATATAGTTGTACATTGTAATCAGATCACCCCTAAGATGTCTTTTCTCCAAACTAAATAACCCCAAGCTTGATAACCTGTCTTGGTCCTGTAATCCTCCCATATCATTAATTATACTGTCATGGCTGTAAATGTTGGCACCCCTGAAATTTTTCAAGAAAATTAAGTCTTACTCACAGAAAAGGATTGCAGTAACACATGTTTTGCTATACACATGTTTATTCCCTATTGGACATAATGTCACACCAAACTCCAAAAATGCTCTGGCCAAAATTATTGGCACCCTTAACTTAATATTTGGTTGCACACCCTTTGGAAAAAATAACTGAAATCAGTTGCTTCCTATAACCATCAATAAGCTTCTTACACCTCTCAGCCGGAATGTTGGACCACTCTTCCTTTGCAAACTGCTCCAGGTCTCTCTTTTTGGAAGGGTGCCTTTTCCCAGCAGCATTTTTAAGATCCCTCCACAGGCGTTCAATGGGATTTAGATCTGGACTCCTTGTTGGCCACTTCAGAACTTTCTGGGTGCTTTTTGACATATGTTTGGGGTCATTCTCCTGCTGGAAGACCCAAGATCTTGGACGCAAACCCAGCTTTCTGACACTCGGCTGTACAGTACGACCCAAAATCCGTTGGTAACCCTCAGATTTCATGATGACATTCATGCACACATTCAAGGCACCCAGTGCCAGAGGCAGCAAAACAGCCGCAAAACATAATTGAACCTCCATCATATTTTTTCAAGGATGCCTTAAACTGTGAGTGACTACCGCTGTGATATTTTGCTGAGTGTCGACATAAGCAAATTCACACCAGACAATCCGTTTCTTAGCACTAACTCCCAAGGAGTTCTGCCGTTTATTAGAAAATCACATTAGTTTTTACAATTGACAAAAAGGGGAGGGGAAAACTATTGCATCAACTCATCGTTTTATATGCTGATTGGTCATTTGAGCGTGGCGTAGCATAGGTCACTTATGTTGCATCTTCTCTATCTTGAGATTTTTCCATCCTTCCACAAAAGCCCAATGTTTAGACTTCAACTCCTAACTTCTTGTATCTTCAGGCTACATCCAAGGTTCTCATCTTAATTACAGGCAAAGAGCAGGCTGAAATGTTTTGAATTAAGGAAAACAAAGTTCTTCTGCAATATTTAAGCAATAGCATATAGCATTTAGCAAAGGCATATGAGTATGGATAAAGTGATCAATATATCATAATATTATAGACCCAACAATTTCACTGTAGGTACTGTGTTCTTTTCTGTGTAGGCCTCATTCCGTTTTTGGTAAACAGTAGAATCATGTGCTTTACCAAAAAGCTATATCTTATCTTGTTCTCATCTGTCCACAAGACGTTTTCCCAGAAGGATTTTGGCTTACTTTATGTCTCTGTGTCAGCAGTGGGGTCCTCCTGGGTCTCTGCCATAGTGTTTCATTTCATTTAAATATCGATGGATAGTTTGCACTGACACTTTGGAACTTGTTTGGAGCTGCTTATCCACCATCTGGACTATCCTGCGTTGACACATTTCATAAATTTTTCTCTTCCATTCACGCCCAGGGAGATTAGCTACAGTGCCATGGGTTGCAAACTTCCTGATACTGTAACGCACTGTGGACAAAAGCAAATCTAGATCTCTGGAGATGGACTAATTTTAGTCCTCAGGCAGTTCTCTTCTTCTCTTTCTGTTGTCCATGCTTAGAGTGGCACACATAGACAAAAATGCAAAGACTAAATGAACTTCTCTCCTTTTTATCTGCTTTCAGGTGTGATTTTTATATTGCCCACGCCTGTTACTTGCCCCAGGTGAGTTTAAAAGAGCATCAAATGCTTGAAACAATCTTATTTATCCACAATTTTGAAAGGGTGACAATAATTTTGTCCAGCCCATTTTTGGAGTTTGATGTGACATTATATCCAATTAGTTTTTTTTCCTCCCTTTTTTGGTTTAGTTCCAATACACACAAAGGGAATAAACATGTGTATAGCAAAACATGTGTTACTGCAATCCTTTTCTGTGAGAAATACTTAATTTTCTTGAAAAATTTCAGGGGTGCCAACATTTACAGCCATGACAGTATAATTAATGATATGGGAGGATTACAGGACCAAGACAGGTTATCAAGCTTGGGGTTATTTAGTTTGGAGAAAAGACATCTTAGGGGAAAAGACATTCTAAAATTTCAGGGGTGCCATTTATGGCCATGACTGTATGTCACCTTCCTCTGCACCCTATCCAGTTCAGCCATATCAGTTTTATATGCAGGTGCCCAGAATTGGACACAATACTCCATATGTGGTCTGACTAGTGATTTATACAGCGGCAAAACTATGTCCCTGTCACGTGCCTCTATGCCTCTCTTAATACATCCCATGACTTTATTATCCTTGGCAGTAGCTGTCTGGCACTGATCACTAAAGTTGAGTTTACTGTCTACCAGTACCCCCAAGTCTTTTTCGGTAGAAGTTTTACCTAATGTTTATTATTTAGCACATAATTGGACATTTTGTTTTTATGGCGTGAGTGCATAATCTTACATTAATCCACATAAAAGTTTATTAACCATTTCTGTGCCCAAGCCTCAAGCTTCCCCAGATCCCTTTGTAATATTATCTTATCCTCTGTGGTGATCACCTTACCCAGTTTAGAGTCATCTGCAAATATAGAAATTCTAATTTGTAATCCCTCTACAAGGTCATTAATAAAGATGTTGAAAAGAAGTGGACCTAGTACTGACCCCTGTAGTACCCCACTTGTAACTGTCACCCATCCAGATTAATTTCCATTGATACCCACCCTCTGCTTTCTGTCACTGAGCCAGTTACTAACCCATTTATGTATATCCTCCCCTAGTCCCAGCATCCTCCTTTTATGTACTAACCTTCTGTGTGGCACAGTATCAAATGCCTTAGAAAAGTCCTGATATACAAAATTCACAGCTTCACCCTGATCCTCATAGAAGCTGCTCAGATTAGTCTAGAAGGACCGATCCCGCATAAACCCATGTTGATGCTATGTCAGAAAGTTATTTTCATTAAGATATTTCAGAATAGCATCTCTCAGAAAACCCTGGAAAACCTTACCAACAACAGATGTTAAAGAGTACCTGTCACCAAACTAAACTTTTAATATATTGTTCCTTATGTAATTATAAGACACTTTGCTATTTATTTGCTGTTAAAATTCTCAACCTTTATATGTTTTTAATGTGATTGAAAAAATGGACATTAGGTGGCTCTGTTCTGTTCCCTCTGCAAGTGAAATAGGTAGTTTGGTCTCCTCTCGGCCTGGCAGGAGACCAAACTCAATATGTGCGTCTGGGGTATGGTGATAAAAAGGAAGGAGACAGGAGCGCTCCCTGTGAAGAACAGTAACAATAATAGATGGGCCCCAATAATCAAAGGACTCACCAGATCAAGTTGTGCTATCTGGAGACACAACACTCATAAAGGTATGGTGGACATATCCTTTCGGCTGGTTGTGTGGATACCACGATCAGGAGATCCACTCAGGACTGCAGCTGTACCCGCCCTCGCAGCAGCGTGGGATATGGAGGTAGGGGAATTTGCACCTATTCGGTAAAGATGGTGGGAATATTTCAGCACTGTCCACAACCGTTAAGTGTAAAATTCTTATTCTTTATTGTACATGTAACGCGTTTCAAGGACACTCCGTCCTCTTCTTCAGACATTTTCTGAAGAAGAGGACGGAGCGTCCTTGAAACGCGTTATATGTACAATAAAGAATAAGAATTTTACACTTACCGGTTGTGGACAGTGCTGAAATATTCCCACCATCTGTACCGAATAGGTGCAAATTCCCCTACCTGGGGTATGGTGAGGCACAGCTCTCACAGGCTTCAGTGATGTCGCGCCTGCTGGGGAACACCCACTTTCTCCTGCCAGGAGCTCATACAATTTGAGCAAGGGGAAAGCTCGGAAAACATTTTTGAGGTCAGGAGGGGTGTTGGGAAAAGTTAGGGAATATAATCTCAATTAGTTTAGAAAATATGGTTTGATGACAGGTACTTTTAAACTTACAGGCCTATAGTTCCCAGCATCCATTTTTTTACCACTTTTGAATATTGGTACCACATTTGCTAAACTCAAGTTCTGTGGAACAATCCCTGTCATTATAGAATCTTTAAAGGAAAACTGTCCCTAAACTCCCCCCCCCCCCGCACTAACCAGAGGTACTTGCTGGTAGTACGGGGGACATTGATCAATATGCTGCCTACCATGCCCAGATCCGTCCCACCGTTCGCCCGTTATCTTCATTATTCATGATATGCAAACGATCTTCTAACTGGCACAGGCAGGGTTACAAGGCTCCGTCTGGCACTGTGATGTCAGTGCCGCTCGTCTGAAACGCTGCCGGCTTTTGAATATTCATGCCCTCCCTCTCCTCCCCACTCTGTACAGGATTTCACTGCGCTGAGGCCGCTTATTTCTTAAGGAGCTAACATTTTCAGTTTTAATTTTCTTATTATTTATGTAGGTGAAGAATATTTTGGGGGTTCTTTTTACCTTCTATGGCAATCGTTCTCTCTGTTGCAATTTCTCCTAGTTTTATTTCTTTTTTACAGATTTTATTTTTCACCTTATAATTGTTTAATGGACGTCTGCAGTGAAAACTACTTATCCCCTATCCTAGCGGTCAGACCCCCCGTGATCTCCCGAATGGGGCCCCTGCATTGCCACATGGTGCACCAGCTAATGCGTGTAGCGTCGACCTCAGTGAGGTCGATGGTACGCCCCCTCCCCATACAGCTCTATGGGAGAGGCGGGGAGGCACGAAAGATGCATTCACACCTCTCTCATAGGAATACATGGAGGGGGCGTGTCATGTTGCGGCTTTCATGCCTCCTGCACGGGAGAGCCACGGCAGAGCCGTGGCCCTGTGCAGGAGATTGCAGGAGGGACCCACCGCGATCAAACACTTATCCCCTATCCTGTGGATAAAGTGTTTTCGCTGCATATTTCATTTAATGCTTCCCCACTACCTTCTTGTTTTAGTAGTCTGAACGCTTTCCTCTTATCATATATCGCATCCCTAACTGTTTTGTTTAACCAAATTGTTTTTTTAATGTATTTCTTGCCCTTTTATTCCCATAGGGTATATGTCGTTCACAATATCTATTTAGGATGCTCTTAAAAGTGTCCCATTTAGCTTGTGTACTTTTATTACTGAGGACAAGTTTCCAATCTTTGTCATTGAGGTCCTCTCTAAGTTGGTGACAATTGGCCTTCCTGAAGTTTAATATTTTTGTAGCCCTACTAGTAGACATTCTCTTATAGGATAAACAAAAATGTATTATCTTATGGTCACTATTACCAAGATGACTCCCTACCTTTATTTTAGATACAATGTCTGGCCTATTGGTTAGTGTAAGATCCAGAAGCGCTCCACCTCTTGTTTGGTCCTGCACTAGTTGGGCAAGGTAATTTTCCTTTATTATTGCCAATAACCTATTTCTCTTGCTGGACCTACAGGTTTCAGCTTCCCAGTCTATATCAGGGTAGTTTAAGTTCCCCATAATATGACTTCTCCCCTTCTTTGCAACCCCATCTATTTGTCCTATAAGTAGGTTTTCCACTGTTTCTGTTATACTTGGTGACAAACCCCTATCAGTAATTTATTGTTCTTTCTCCTTCCTTCTGTTTCCACCCACAGAGACTCCACATGATCATTTTCCTCACCAATGTCCTCGTGGAGAATTTGCCTAAGACAGGATTTTACATATAAGCAAAACCCTCCACCTTTCTTACTTGTACGGTCATTCCTGAACAGAATGTATCCATGTACATTAACTGCCCAGTCATAGCTCGCATCCAGCCATGTCTCACTTATCCCCACTATATCATAGTCTTTCTCCAACATTAATAGTTCCAGTTCCTCCATCTTATTATTGAGTTTTCTGGCATAAGTATACATGCATTTAATGTTTTCTTTCCTATTTACGTTCTTCTTATGACTTATGACTGTTCTAACCCCTTCCTCTGCTCCACCCCCAGTTTTATTATCTATCCTCAGATCTCTATATACACTATCTTCCCCCTCTATGTTGTAGATTCCCTCCCCGAGGCCCTAGTTTATACACTCCTCCACCTTTTTGGCCATCTTCTCCCCAAGCACATCTGCACTCTCCCCATTGAGGTGCAGCCCGCTGCTACGGTAGCGTCTGTATCTGACAGCGAAGTCGGCCCAGTTATGCATGAACCCAAACTCCTCCTTCCTATACCATGATCCACTATGGATTTGCAGTTGCAGATCCCCAACTGTAGATCTGTAGTTGTATCAGTACCTCTGGTAATAACATATCCCATAATGCTTTGTCATGACATCACATAAGGAGCTGTGACAAGGTAATTTCCATTAGAAGATATGGTTATACCAATCATTCTAAACTATGATAACAATAGTGGAGAGCCACCAACAGGCAAATGAGAGGCAGCAGGCTGTGCCTGGACAGAAGCATGCACAACACGGGCATTGTACTAACTCCATCGGAACTGATCAGCCATTAGAACTGCCGCATTGCCGCAGATGCCATGATCAGTATTGATCAAGGCATGTGAAGGGTTAATGGCGGACATCAGCACGATCGCTGATGTCCCCATTACCGGCGGGTCCTTTACCACTGGTAGCAGCTGGTACCTGCTGTACATGAGGCAGCTCCTGTGCTCGCTACATGTATAGGACGTAAAAGGTTAAGTGGCAGGGCACCAGGATGTACATTTATGTCCGTAACCACTTAAGGACGCAGGGCGTATAGGTACGCCCCCATTCCTGAGTCCTTAAGGACTCAGGGCATACCTGTATGTCTTGAGTCCTGCTAACGGGGTTTAAACCATTCTCACGAGTGGAGAACGGGTTAAACTCCATTGGTCCTGGTTTTTACGGGTAGCCAGGACCCACGGCTAATTCTGGGCACCGCCGATTGGGCTGATGCCCGGCATTAACCCTTTAGATGCCGAAATTAACTAAAGTGAAAGTAAAACTATCACGGCAGCTCAGCGGAGCTGATCGGGACTACCAAGACAGAATCGCAATGTCCCGATCAGCTTACTGGACAAAGGTAGGGTCCTTACCTGCCTCCTCATCGTCCGATCGGAGATCAACTGCTCCATGCATGTGCAGCAGAGTGCCGGTAACACTGATCAATGCTATGCTATGGCTGGCAATGATCAATGTATGCAATCAAAAGATTGCAAGGTATAGCCTTCTAAGGGGGCAAAAAAAAAGTTAAAAGTGGTAAAAAAAATAAGAGAATAAATTTGAATAAGCCCCTCCCTCTAGTAAAAGTTTGAAAGTATAAGGTTAGCTAAATTGCATAAGGTTAGCTAAATGGCGTACACGTAAAGAAATACCAAAGTCCAAAACTGCATTTTTGGTCACTTCACATACCATAAAAATAGTAATAAAAAGTGATCAAAGAGCCCCATCAATACAAAAATGTTACCAATAAAAACTACAGGCCATGGCGCAAAAAAAAAGCCCTCGTATAGCCCCATACGTGGGAAAAATAAAAAATTTATAAGGGTCAGAAGATGACAATTTTAAACATACTAATTTTGGTGCATAGTTGCATAGTTAGTAGTTACATAGTTAGTATGGTTGAAAAAAGACATACGTCCATCAAGTTAAACCAGGGAATTGAAGGGAAGGGTGTAAGGGGATAAGGGGAAGGGATGTTGTTTTATAATTCTGCATAAGCGTTAATGTTATTTTGTTCCGGGAATGTATCTAACCCTGTTTTAAAGCTATTAATTGTTCCTGCTGTGACCAGTTCCTGAAGTAGACTGTTCCATAAATTCACAGTTATTATGGTAAAGAAGGTGTGTCGCCCCTTTAGACTAAACCTTTTCTTCTCCAGACAGAGGGAGTGCCCCCTCGTCCTTTGGGGGGTTTAACCTGGAACAGTTTTTCTCCATATTTTTTGTATGGGCCATTTATATACTTATATACGTTTATCATATCCCCCCTTAAACGTCTCTTCTCAAGACTAAACAATTGTAATTCCTTTAATCGCTCCTCATAACTAAGATGTTCCATGCCCCATATTAGTTTAGTCGCGCGTTTCTGCACCCTTTCCAGCTCTGCAGTGTCCCTTTTATGAACAGGGGACCAAAACTGAACAGCATATTCCAGGTGAGGCCGTACCAATGCTTTATGAAGGGGGAGTATTATGTCCCTGTCCCTTGAGTCCATGCCTCTTTTGATACATGACAATATCCTGCCGGCTTTGGAAGCAGCAGTCTGACATTGCATGCTATTCTGTAGTCTGTGATCTACAAGTACACCCAGATCCTTCTCTACCAGTGACTCTGACAGTTTAATCCCCCCTAAGACATACGACGCATGCAGGTTATTAGTACCTAGATGCATAACTTTACATTTATCCACATTGAACCTCATTTGCCAAGTGGATGCCCAGACACTTAGTCTATCCAAGTCATCTTGTAACCTATACACATCCTCTATAGACTGTACCGTGCTACAAAGCTTGGTGTCATCTGCAAAGATAGAAACAGAGCTGTTAATGCCATCCTCTATATCATTGATAAATAAATTAAACAACAGCGGGCCCAGTACAGAACCTTGGGGTACACCACTAATAACCGGGGACCAATCAGAGTACGAATCATTGACCACCACTCTCTGGGTACGATCCATGAGCCAGTGTTCAATCCAGTTACAAACTAAAGTTTCCAAACCCAAAGACCTTAACTTACCTGTCAGACGTCTGTGAGGGACAGTATCAAATGCTTTGGCAAAATCCAGAAACACTATATCCACAGCCATTCCTCTGTCAAGGCTTCTACTCTGCATGTAGTTAAAAAAAATTAAAAGTAGTAAAATAAACAAAACCTACATAAATTAGGTATACCTGTAACCATATAGACCTACAGAATAAAGATAATGGCCCTCATTTACTATTCTAAACCCGACAAAAGAGGGGTTTGTCGGGTTTTTTTGTCGCATCTTTGTCTGCGCCATGTCGCAGACATCATGCGCCAGTCTGCGACACGATGCGACATTTTTTCCCGACAGACCCGATGTGGATTCTCCCAAACCCGCAAAAGGGGCGTAACCCGACATTTCTGAGCTTTCCCACGTATTTATAAAGGTTTCCAACCCGAATTTGTTGAATTGTTGTGGATTTTTTCCCGACAGCTCAGAGGAGTTGGAAACCAAAACCAACAAAACCCACGTGCGACAAACAGGATGCGACATAATAATAAATACCAGGGGAAAAAAGCAATCGGGTAAGAAAGCAACATAGACTTACAACCCGATTTTCTTAGTAAATGAGGGCCAATGTGTCATTTTTAACGAAAAGTGCACTGCGTAGAAACAGAAGCTCGAAAAGTTGCAAAATGGCATTTTTTTTCATCTCACCCCACAAATATTTTTTTGTTTTGCCGCAGATTAAGTTACAATTGATGACGCAAAAAAACAAGCCCTTATATGGGTCTGTAGGTGCAAAATTAAATGTGTTATGTTTTTTAGAAAATGAGGAGGAAAAAATGAAGATTGTTTTGAGTCCTTAAGGTGAAAATAGACTGAGTCCTTAACCCCTTTTTTGCAATTCTGACCACTGTCACTTTATGCATTCATAATCCTGAGATGCTTTTAATTTTTATTCTGATTCCGAGATAGTTTTTTCGTGACATATTCTACTTTAACATAGTTGTTACTTGCATCCTTTCTTGGTGAAAATGCCAAAATTTTTCTAACCTTCTGCTTGTAAGGAAAATGGACATTCCAAATAAATTATATATTGATACACAAATATATTATGTCTTCTTTATGTTGGCATCATAAAGTTGACATGTTTTTACTTTTTGAAGACATTAGAGGGCTTCAAAGTATAGCAGCAATTTTCTAAATTTTCATGAAAAATTCTAAATCTGAATTTTTCAGGGACCAGTCAAAGCGGTACTCCGGTTGAAAACTTTTTTTTTTTTTGTTTAAATCAACTGGTGCCAGAAAGTTAAGCAGATTTGTAAATTACTTCTATGAAAAAATCTTAATCCCTCCAGCACTTATTAGCTGCTGAAAACTACAGAGAAATTATTTTCTTTTTGGAACACAGAGCTCTCTGCTGACATCATGACAACAGGGTTCTCTGCTATCTCTGTCCATTTTAAGAACTGTCCAGTGTAGGAGAAAATTCCCATAGCAAACCTGCTGCTCTGGAGTGTTCCTAAAATGGACAGAGATGTCAGCAGAGAGCACTGTGCTTGTGATGTCAGTAGACAGCTCTGTGTTCCAAAAAGAAAATAATTTCCTCTGTAGTATTCAGCAGCTAATAAGTACTGGAAGGATTAAGATTTTTTAATAGAAGTAATTTACAAATCTAATTTTCTTTTAATTTACAAATCTGTATAACTTTCTGGCACCAGCCGGTAACGGACGACGGATAAGGACGATCGTGAGGTGGCACCAGTGCCACCTCACTCCTGCTGCTAAAGGGTGATAGGTGCCATATCGGAAGGCACCTATCATCCTTTTTTTCCGGGTCTCAGGACCCCCCAGGCGTTGTCATGGGATGCCTGCTGAATGATTTTAGCAGGCATCCCGGTCTGATTCCCGCTCAATCATCATTGTGAGCATTTTCTCCAGAAGGAATATTAGAGGCATAACATCACTAATTCCACTGTTGTCCTTGCTGACAAATCTTGTTGCTTCTATGAAAGGCCTAGGCACGTGACAGGTGTCTCTGATTAGCTGCCAATGGCTGATATGAAAGTCGCACAGTTAAAATTACATCAGACCACTGGACAGGTAATGCCCTGAGCGGCTCTTGTGTGTTCACACTAGGGGCTCCACACACCCTAGTACTTAGACCATATTCACATTCAAGGAAAACACACATTGCGTTTATCCAGGATTGCGTTTATCCAAATGCCTTATCCATGAATTGTTTATATGCTTATTACAAAGCTTTCAATCAGAGTATATACATATATATATATATATGACAATGGATATATGACATTAAAGTCACACTGGCTCCAAAAGCTTTTTGTCTGGGGCATTAGGTTGTCACAGTTTTGCCCAGCTGGTTCAAGTGGTCCCACATGTGTAATGTTGAGTTCCCCCATGCTGAAAGTCGCAATTGAGGAAATGTAAAGGAAAACCATTTTGGGGCTGTAGATCTAGGAAGACATGGGTAAAGGAATGAGAATGGCTAAACCGAAGACAACCTTTCCCGCACACCAACACAATTTCTCAAGAAACGATTGATGACAACATTTAGCACATATGTCATGGTATGGGAGGGAGAGTATGTCATGTCACCTGGACATATGGCTGCCACATCACCCCACTGAGCCCCGACTCTGGAAGATTTTTTTCTTGAGCCTACAGATGCAACATCATCACTGTCACTTGCTCTGAAGTTGATTATACCAGCAAGCCTATGTCTCATACATGTAACAGATGTTTTGGCCCTACCTTGGCTTTGCTCTTCTTTGCTGACTGTACCACTACCCTCCTTATCTGAACATGTCACTTCCTCCTTACCTGGTTCCCACATCCTGTCCAAAATTAAATCCTCAGTATCAAGCTCCTCCTAATCATCAGATGGCGGAACAGGAAAGTGCATGTATTGAGAGTACGAAGATGGCGCCGGAGGCCTGGCAAGTTGCCATGGCCGCAGCCTAACTGTTTCAAGACCTTGCTGGCCAGTTGCAGCAGTTGTCCCTCGGGGCCAATGAGGCCTGCCACCTGATCCCGCTACCTGAGGATGGCGACTGGCCAGCAACTCTGGAAAAGGGGAACTTCCAAGTCATCAGAAGCATCAGATGCATCGTCGTCGGTGAGGCTGTCCCCTCACCACCGGACCTGGGGGTCCTGGGCCGAAATCCTGACGGAAGAATCGAAAGTGAGTATCCCGGCTGAGGTGGCTTTGTCTACCCCTCCTTCCACCCCTAGCCCAGCGCAAACTACCCAGGCCCCAAAGTCTGTTGAGTCCACTGCACATCCACAGTCACCCCCCTTACCCAGATGGTTGTTCGACGATGAGCCCAAATTAATCTGTTACATGAGGGAACACCTTCTTCCCCAGCCAGGGATGTCCCATCCCCCAGTTCCTCTGGCCCAGTCCAAAAGGGCCAAGAGAGATGCAGAAGTTGCCGCAATTGTGGAGGAGCTGAGGGCTCAGAGGATGGAGAGGTAAGGGCCAAAGCAGCTGCTGTTTGAGGTGCGACAGGAGCAGCAGCAGGATACTAAAAAGTTGGAGGCCCAGTACATCAGGAAGTAAGAGCACCCCTGAGAGGGTGAGCCACCCCTGGAGCACCACCACGCAATTGTGATAAAGTTTGACAAGGTCAGGACTGCAAACATGGGGGGAACCATCTTAGTGAACTGGAGGGCAGTACAGAGGGACTATCTCCCCCTAGCCATGCCTTCTCTTGAGAGCAGGGAAATTATGGAGTACACACCCATGCAGAGCATGAGAGAAGAGTGGGCGGCAGCGGTGACCCGTCCAAAGAATCCAACCCAAATACCATTTGTCTACTTCCCATCGGATGACTGGAACGCCGATCCCTTTGGATTACTATCATCACAAGTCATAGACCCTGTCCAAGAGGAGGAAGTCTATCTGCCCCAGGGGCCTGCTATAGCTTCAAAGTACATGCCCAAGTCATCTAAAGATGTGATCAGGCCTACAAATATGGTCGAGGAGATTTGGTCTACCCAGCGGGCACCAACCGAAGTGCCTCGGCCTACTCCAGCTGTTGCGGAGGTTTGGCTGGTCTAACAGACACCAACTGTTCTTCCCCCAGTGGCGCAAGCTGCTGCAGTACAAGTGGTGGTCACTGTGAATCCGACCATCACAGAGTCCCGTTTTTCCCATGTTTCGTGGAACACACATGTTAACCCCATGGAGAAGGCCCAGTCTCGAGGTCCTAGGTTTATGTGCCAACCTAGAAATCAAACCGACTGGTGAGGCTGGGATGGAAAGATGCCGTATTAAGAGGAGAATTTAACTAACTTTACCATTGTGGTCGACAATACTAACTAACGTTTGTGAGCGAGAACACTCTTATTGTTACAGGTTACAAGCAACGTTCAAGTATAGAGCCTGACAAACTTGTCAAGACCATTTTGTTGCAACCATTTTGCGTAAGCGTATGTGCCCAGATTTTAGCTGAGATTCTTTGCAAAATGAACTCTATAATGTATCGTAACTGTTGAGCGATACATGGACACCTGTGTACAGATTGTCATAGCAATATATTTTTGCTCACTATTCTGCACAAGTGAATATTTGTGTTCCTGTACTATAATTGTTATCATATAATGTAATAAAGTGTATATAACTTGTGTACATAAAAGTTGAGGTGTACAGTGTTTTTTTTGGTATCTGGCAATTTTGTATAGGAGGTATCCTGACCAGGAGAAACGAAACTACTTCCTCACTGCCAGGAACAAATACAGTAAAGATAGAAAGAATAAAACACCAAGTATAGTCGTGTACTACACAGTCACTAAGTACACCTGTAGTCATGTACACATATCCGTCACTACAATAGGGCTGTAGCACTAACTACATAACAGTTCATTCAAATGTCTTTAAGTTGTCATACGTTCAGAGCATGTATGGACATTTCTTATACAAGGACTCTTTACATCTATCAGTTCAATCAAGTTCAGCCTGGATATGGACGTTGTGTGTAATGCCCCAGAACTGTATGTGGCCCCTGTGGTCATTTAGCTCCTCTGCCCTTCAGGACTGGGCATCGAGGGAGCAACTACATTAAAGTGGGGGAGTTTGTGGTGTCCCAGTACGGGATGATGTGGCCCCGTACTGTCCTCCTGCCCTGTCAGGCAGAGTCCCTGCATGTCCCCAGGGCCCCCCTTATAGTATCACAATATTGTGTATAGGTTTGCATCATTTAATGTACTGTTTCTTTAATGTCTGTACCACATGATTGTTATCCAGGATGCAATAGTGACCAGGTGACCCCTACAGGTGACCTATGGGCTCCTTGCACAACCCCCCTATAAAACAAGCAATCTCTCTCTCTTGGCACATTGCTACTTCTGCTGAGGTCAAGTCCAGTCAACTTCCAGTGTCTGTGTCCAGAGCATTGAGGCCTCAAGCACAAAGCCCTGCAGCCACAAGTCGGTCATCAGTAATTCAAGTCATCTTATTGTCAGTCACCATCTCTATCAAGTCAAGTCCATCTGCAGTCACCGTCGCCTGCATTAAAGTCAGTCTAACTACTGCAAGTCCCAGCAAGCCTGCGAAGGTCCCCCTGTGTCACTGGTCAACTCCCTAGGATATTTGGCTGTACTGCAAAGACTATATCACCTGTCATGCCTCAGTAAAGCTGCCGTTATCCTTAATCTGGCGTTGGTGTCTTCATTGCCCCTGCCTAACCCAGGATCAGCGGTATTAAGGCTCAAGGCTAAACCACGCCCTGGTGTCACAACATCTGCCCTGTATTTACCCTGTACCTCACACCCCGACAGCACAACACCATGGGGACATGGCTTAAGAGAATATCCATAGTGAATGCAGCAAGGTAGAGAGAGATGCAGCAGTGACATTCCTAACACTAGATGACAGCTGAAAACGATCAGGGGAAGCAGTTGTGTGCATCAGACTGTCATGGGGCATTGGGACTAACAAACGGGATATACTGTAATGCTAATATAGATTGGGCATATCCTCTTATCACACTCCTGGTCTACCTTTCCATAGAAAGATAGTGATGGGGGCTGCGTTTTTTACGTACCTCTCATGACTATTCACAATGTGGGTAGTGATATACACAGATGATTGCGATTGTACTTTCCCTGTGTGCAACATTGTCATTTAAATGGTGAAATCTTACCTATATAAACCTTCTGTAGATCCTCCCTGTCATGCCCGAAGAAGCTGCGCATGCGCAGCGAAATGCGTTGCATTCTGGTCAATAAATCTTCTTTTAGTCAATCTACCTGTTTGATCGATCAGCGCCGTGAGACGGATTCTTCTGTAGCCAAATATCTATTGCCATATCTATCCCGGAGGGTAGCAGACAACCTACCTTATACACCTTTTCCATTGTTGTGTATGTGACTACACAACCACCCAGGGTGAGCAGTTAATTTATATGTCCATCTCACTCTTTGAGTCCAAACAATATTATTCTATGGAGCGCTTACTTCCTTATCTCTACCTTTCCATAGAGGCTCAGAGAACAGCATATTAGGGTAAATGTCCACTAGATAGATTTTTTTGTGGAGTCTCGGTGTGGAAATTTGCATATAAAATCCACAGCAGATTACAATATCAGAAAAGTAGATATATTATTTGTACACTGCAGACATTTTTCTGATTTATGGTAGGGTCCCACATGACGTAGTGTATACTCTGCTTATTTCTGCTGGGCAGTGGAAAATATGCAGCATATTTTGCCGTGAGCAGACACACAGGACCTCCCCCTCGCAGCCCTGTTTGCGCAGTGAGGTTTGGAGGCCCTGACATGACTTTGATGCGCAGGCCCAACTCCAAATCTCACTGCGCACACAGGGCTGCGGCGGATTTCCTGCACCATGAAATATGCAGTGTATATACTATGTGTAACTCTTCCCAAGGTTGTAATCACATATACAGTATCCGGCGCATATTTGATGCAAAGAATTTTAGGCTGCAGATTTTATGCTGCAGATTTCAATGAAAACTAAATGCCTTCCTTAATATGTCTTCAAATTTGCAGCTTCAAATCCTGCGCTTCAAATATATGCAGGATACTGCATGTGTAAATAGGTTTATACAGGATTAAAATGTTGCAATGTGTTGCAGATTTGCTGCAGATGTGTTGGGGATTTTCCAAGTTAAAGGGAACCTGTTACCACTTTCAGGCTGCCTGAATTGGTCATCGGGCAGTCCCTGACATCTTCTTTTACTCCTCCAGCATTGAGTAATAGGTCTCTCCTTTTTTAGATTTAAAGGGGTACTACCGTGGAAAACTTTTCTTTTTTTTTAAATCAACTGGTGCCAGAAAGTTAAACAGATTTGTAAATCACTTCTATTAAAAAAATCTTAATCCTTCCAGTACTTTTTAGGGGCTGTATACTAAAGAGAAATTCAAAAAAGAAATGCATTTCCTGTGATGTCCTGACCACAGTGCTCTCTGCTGATCTCTGCTGTCCATTTTAGGAACTGGAGAAAATCCCCATAGCAAACATATGCTTCTCTGGACAGTTCCTTCTGGACAGTTCCTTCTCTGGATCGCCCTTGCGATCTGCGGCGATACCGGGCTGATCGGGTCTCTGGGACCCGATCGCCCGGTAATTTTGCATGATCCCGGCTGTCACAGACAGCCAGGACCATGCTGGAGGCTAGGTCCTATCCCCTGCGATTCTTCGGTTAGCTAACCGACCAATCGCAGGGGGGGGGTTACTTCCTCCCGCCCTGCCCGGCCCCTGGAAGTCCGGAGAGGATGGGAGGAAGACCGGAGGACGCGGCAGGGGACGGGGGAGTGCTGGGGCCCGGCCCCGATACTTACCTCGTCCCTGAAGACCCGGATCCCGGCGATGAAGACGGCGGCGACAGGTGAGTGGATCTTCAGACGCGGTCGGGCCCTTTACAGCAATGCACGTTGCCGTAAAGCGACATGCATTGCTGTAATGGGACGATGTATACTATAACTCCCAGCTGGGAGTTGCAGTTTTGCAACATCTGGAGGTCCACAGTTTGGAGACCACTGTGCCCTTCCAGATGGGAGTTGTAGTTCTGTAACATCTGGCCCTTCAGTAAGGGCACACTGGGAGTTGTAGTTTTGCAACATCTGGAAGGGCACAGATTGGGAACCACTGTATTAGTGGTCTGCAAACTGTAGTCCACCAGGTGTTGAAAAACTACAACTCCAAAGTTGCTCTAAAGATGTTGCCAAACTACTACTTCCAGCATGCCTGAGAATGTTTGGGAGTAGTGGTTTTGCAACAACTGGAGGCACACTGGTTGGGAAACATTGTCTTTTTCCTAACTCAGTGTTTCCCAACCCGTGTGCCTCCAGCTGTTGCAAAACTATAACTACCAGCATGCACTGATAGACTGTGCATGCTGGGAGTTGCAGTTTTGCAACAGCTGGAGGTCCGCCCCCCCCCTGTGAATGTACAGGGTACATTCACATGGGCAGGGGTTTACAGTGAGTATCAGGCTGCAAGTTTGCGATGCAGCAAATTTTGCGCGGCAGCTCAAACTCGCAGCGGGAAACTCGCTGTAACCCCCCGCCCGTGTGACTGTACCCTAAAAACACTACACTACACTACACTAACACAAAATAAAAAGGAAAAAACACTACATATACACATATCACTACACAGCCCCCCTCCCCAATAAAAATGAAAAACGTCTGGTACGCCACTGTTTCCAAAATGGAGCCTCCAGCTGTTGCAAAACAACAACTCCCAGTATTGCTGGACAGCTGTTGACTGTCCAAGCATGCTGGGAGTTTTGCAACAGCTGGAGGCACCCTGTTTGGGAATCACTGGCGTAGAATACCCCTATATCCACCCCTATGCAAATCCCTAATTCAGGCCTCAAATACACATGGCGCTCTCACTTTGGAGCCCTGTCGTATTTCAAGGCAACAGTTTAGGGCCACATATGGGGTATCGGCGTACTTGGGAGAAATTGCCTAACAAATTTTGTGGGGCTTTTTCTCCTTTCACCCCTTATGAAAAGGTGAAGTTGGGGTCTACACCAGCATGTTAGTGTAAAAAAATAAAGAGTTTACACTAACATGCTGGTGTTGCCCTATACTTTTCATTTTGACAAGAGGTAAAAGGGAAAAAAGCCCCCCAAAATTTGTAATGCAATTTCTCGCGACTACGGAGATACCTCATATGTGGGCGCAAAGTGCTCTGGGGACGCACAACAAGGCCCAGAAGGGAGAGTGCACCATGTACATTTGAGGTGATTTGCACAGGGGTGGCTGATTGTTACAGCGGTTTTGACAAACGCAAAAAAAACAAAACCCCACATGTTACCCCATTTCGGAAACTAAATCCCTCAGGGAATGTAATGAGGGGGTGCAGTGAGAATTTACACCCCACTGGTGTCTGACAGATCTTTGGAACAGTGGGCTGTGCAAATTAAAAATTTCGTACAGCCCACTGTTCCAAAGATCTGACAGACACCAGGTGGAGGTAAATTCTCACTGTACCCCTTGTTATGTTCCTCAAGGGGTCTAGTTTCCAAAATGGTATGCCATGTGGAGGTTATTTTGCTGTCCTGGCACCATAGGGGCTTCCTAAATGCGACATGCCCCCCGAGCAAAATTTGCTCTCAAAATGCCAAATATGACTCCTTCTCTTCTGAGCATTGTAGTTCGTCCGTAGTGCACTTCAGGTCAACTTATGGGGTACCTCCATACTCAGAAGAGATGGGGTTTCAAATTTTGGGGGGTATTTTTTGCTATTAACCCTTGCAAAAATGTGAAATTTGGGGGGAAACACACATTTTAATGAAATATTTTTTATTTTTTTTACGTATGCAAAAGTCGTGAAACCCCTGTGGGGTATTAAGGCTCACTTTATTCCTTGTTACGTTCCTCAAGGGGTCTAGTTTCCAAAATGGTATGCCATGTGTTTTTTTTTTTTTTTGCTCTCCTGGCACCATAGGGGCTTCCTAAATGCGACATGCCCCCGAGCAAAATTTGCTCTCAAAAAGCCAAATATGACTCCTTCTCTTCTGAGCATTGTAGTTCGCCCGTAGTGCACTTCAGGTCCACTTATGGGGTACCTCCATACTCAGAAGAGATGGGGTTACAAATTTTGGGGGGTATTCTCTGCTATTAACCCTTGCAAAAATGTGAAATTTGGGGGGAAACACACATTTTTGTGAAATTTTATTTTATTTTTTTACATATGCAAAAGTCATGAAACACATGTGGGGTATTAAGGCTCACTTAATTCCTTGTTACATTCCTCAAGGGGTCTTGTTTCCAAAATGGTATGGCATGTGTTTTTTTTTTGCTGTTCTGGCACCATAGGGGCTTCCTAAATGCAACATGCCCCCCAAAAACCATTTCTCTAAAATCCCCTTGTCGCTCCTTTGCTTCTGAGCCCTCTACTGCGCCCGCCGAACACTTAACATAGACATATGAGGTATCTGCTTACTCGAGAGAAATTGGGCTATATAGTATAAAGTTTCTCCTTTTACCCCTTGTAAAAATTCAAAAATTGGGTCTACAAGAACATGCAAGTGTAAAAAAATTAAGATTGTGAATTTTCTCCTTCACTTTCCTGCTATTCCTGTGAAACACCTAAAGGGTTAAAAGGCTGACTGAATATCATTTTGAATACTTTGGGGGGTGCAGTTTTTATAATGGGGTCATTTGTGGGGTATTTCTAAGATGAAGACCCTTCAAATCAACTTCAAACCTGAACTGGTCCCTGAAAAATAGTGAGCTTGGAAATTTTGTGAAAAATTGGAAAATTGCTGCTGAACTTTGAAACCCTCTGGTGTCTTCCAAGAGTAAAAACTTGTCAATTTTATGATGCAAACATAAAGTAGACATATTGTATATGTGAATAAAAAAAAAATATTTTGAATATCCATTTTCCTTACAAGCAGAGAGCTTTAAAGGGGTTATCCAGGAAAAAACTTTTTTTTTATATATCAACTGGCTCCAGAAAGTTAAACAGATTTGTAAATTAGCCTAAAACCACTGAAGGAGGAGAGAGCACACCGTGCAGCTGAACATGCAGATATGCGATACCGCTGGTGTACACTGGCAGCCTCCGGACCCGATAAATTACAAAGCAGCACCTGCGGGGTGCACACACTAGATAAAGTATCCAATAATACAATGAAAAAGAGGTAGCGTGCACTCACCGCGGGTAAACAGCTGCAAGCCCAAGGTCCGGGATCACCACGGCATAGACGAAGACAGTAAGGGGCGCTCAGAGGCTACGCCGGCTGTTTCGGACGTAGGAACGTCCTTCTTCCGGCCTCCAAGAAGGACGTTCCTACGTCCGAAACAGCCGGCGTAGCCTCTGAGCGCCCCTTACCGTCTTCGTCTATGCCGTGGTGATCCCGGACCTTGGGCCTGCAGCTGTTTACCCGCGGTGAGTGCACGCTACCTCTTTTTCATTGTAAGATTTGTAAATTACTTCTATTAAAAAAATCTTAATCCTTTCAGTACTTATGAGCTTCTAAACTTTAGGTTGTTCTTTTCTGTCTAAGTAATCTCTGATGACACGTGTCTCGGGAACCGCCCAGTTTAGAAGAGGTTTGCTATGGGAATTTGCTTCTAAACTGGGCGTTTCCCGAGACACGTGTCATCAGAGATTACTTAGACAGAAAAGAACAACCTTAACTTCAGAAGCTCATAAGTACTGAAAGGATTAAGATTTTTTAATAGAAGTAATTTACAAATCTGTTTAACTTTCTGGAACCAGTTGATATATAAAAAAAAGTTTTTTCCTGGAATACCCCTTTAAAGTTAGAAAAATGCCAAATTTTCAAATTTTTCATAAAATTTGGGGATTTTTCACCAAGAAAGGTTGCAAGTTACCAAAATTTTTTACCACTATGTTAAATTGGAATATGTCACGAAAAAACAATCTCGGAATCAGAATGATAACTAAAAGCATTCCAGAGTTATTAATGTTTAAAGTGACAGTGGTCAGATGTTCAAAAAATGGCCGGGTCCTAAGGTGTAAAATGGCTGGGTCCTTAAGAGGTTAAGGAGGGTTCTGTCAATAAGACAAACAGAAGTCACTGGGGACCACCCCAGGCAGCATTAAAATCCTAACAGTTTTTTTTAACCCCTTAAAGACCAGGCCATTTTACACCTTCGGACCAGAGCATTTTTTGAACATCTGACCACTGTCACTTTAAACATTAAAAACTCTGGAATGCTTTTACTTATCATTCTGATTCTGAGATTGTTTTTTCGTGACATATTCTACTTTAACATGGTGGTAAAATTTTGTGGTAACTTGCATCCTTTCTTGGTGAAAAATCCCAAAATTTGATGAAAAAATAGAAAATTTTGCTTTTTTCTAAATTTGAAGCTCTCTGCTTGTAAAGAAAATGGAAAATTTTTTATTCACATTTCCAATATGTCTACTTTATGTTTGCATCATAAAATTGACAAGTTTTTACTTTTGGAAGACACCAGAGGGCTTCAAAGTTCAGTAGCAATTTTCCAATTTTTCACACAATTTTCAAACTCACTATTTTTCAGGGACCAGTTCAGGTTTGAAGTGGATTTGAAGGGTCTTCATATTAGAAATACCCCATAAATGACCCCATTATAAAAACTACACCCCAAAGTATTCAAAATGACATTCAGTAAGTGTGTTAACCCTTTAGGTGTTTCACAGGAATAGCAGCAAAGTGAAGGAGAAAATTCACAATCTTAATTTTTTACACTTGCATGTTCTTGTAGACCCAATTTTTGAATTTTTACAAGGGGTAAAAGGAGAAAATGTATACTTATATTTGTAGCCCAATTTCTCTCGAGTAAGCACATACCTCATATGTCTATGTAAATTGTTCGGCGGGCGCAGTAGAGGGCTCAGAAGGGAAGGAGCAACAAGGGGATTTTGGAGAGTACGTTTTTCTGAAATGGTTTTTGGGGGGCATGTTGCATTTAGGAAGCCCCTATGGTGCCAGAACAGCAAAAACCCCCACATGGCATACCATTTTGGAAACTAGACCCCTTGAGGAACGTAACAAGGAATAAAGTGAGCCTTAATACCCCACAGGGGTTTCACGACTTTTGCATATGTAAAAAAAAATTATTATTTTTTCACTAAAATGTGTATTTCCCCCCAAATTTCACATTTTTGCAAGGGTTAATAGCTAAAAATACTCCCCAAAATTTGTAACCCCATCTCTTCTGAGTATGGAGGTACCCCATAAGTTGACCTGAAGTGCACTACGGGCGAGCTACAATGCTCAGAAGAGAAGGAGTCATATTTGGCTTTTTGAGAGCAAATTTTGCTCTGGGGGCATGTTGCATTTAGGAAGCCCCTATGGTGCCAGGACAGCAAAACCCCCCCACATGGCATACCATTTTGGAAACTAGACCCCTTGAGGAACGTAACAAGGAATAAAGTGAGCCTTAATACCCCACAGGGGTTTCACAACTTTTGCATATGTAAATTTTTTTTTTTCACAAAAATGTGTGTTTCCCCCCAAATTTCACATTTTTGCAAGGGTTAATAGCAGAAAATACCCCCCAAAATTTGTAACCCCATCTCTTCTGAGTATGGAGGTACCCCATAAATTGACCTGAAGTGCACTACGGGCGAACTACAATGCTCAGAAGAGAAGGAGTCATATTTGGCTTTTTCAGAGCAAATTTTGCTCGGGGGGCATATCACATTTAGGAAGCCCCTATGGTGCCAGGACAGCAAAAAAACAAAAACACATGGCATACTATTTCGGAAACTACATCCCTCAAGGAACATAAGAAGGGGTACAGTGAGTCTTCACACCCCACAGGTGTTTGATAAATATTCATGAAGTGGGATGTGAAAATGAAAAATTTGATTTTTTTACACTAAAATGCTGGGGTTACACCAAATTTTTCATTTTCACAAGTGGTAAAAGGAGAAAATGTCACCGTAAGTTTGTAAATACATTTCTTTGGAGTAAGGACATACCTCAAGTCTGGGCGTAAACAGCTTGCACACTGGTCTGAGAGGAGCAGGTCGCATTCAGGGGCCTTGAGCTTCTGCGTTGCGGCCTATGGAGCCAGAACAGTGGGACCCCCCCTCAAGGGGTACACTAAATAACTAAAATGGGGTACAGTGGGACATAAAATTCTAAAACAGGTTATGTTCCCAGAATGATGACCCAGAGCATAGCCAAAACTAAAAAATATGCCCACCCCAAACCCTATGCTCTGAATCATCATTCTGCGAATGTGACGTGTGTGGCCGTCCACAACCTGTTGCCTCAAATGCGCACCCCGCTCAGGTGGAGAGAGAGCACTGCGCATTTGAGGCAACAAAAAAAGTCCCCGATGATAGTGACTCAGTAACCCATGACCCAGAGAAAAAAATACCCCCAGAGGTCTCATCAGTTTTTTTTTTTTAGATGAGTTTTTTTGGGCAATTAAGTGGTTTTATGGTGTTAAAATTTGGAATGTACTCTGGACATGGTACATTGGGGTCAAATTGTGGAAAATGAAAATGAAAAGGGAAAATTTAGTACTGCATGAAAGTGTGATACTCCCTGAAGCAGTTTTTAATGCAGAGGCCCGGATGATCGGGGCAAGTATTACATTGAGTGGTGGTATCCTTCCAAATCCCCCTCCTGTTACACACTCTGCATTTTTTCTGGGATCGTCCCTTCTTTCTAGTGTGGGGGACTTCACCTGGAAAGTGTTGGCCTGGGATGATCCTGGTACCTATAACTCCAGTTCCTTGGGAAGTCCGGCCTGCTCTTTCCCGGTCGCCAAAGATCAGGACCTTTAGGACTTCTTCTTGGAACTGGAGGAATGTCCCTGTGTTGCCAGCGTACTGGGACAGTACAAAAGCGTTGTACATGGCAACCTGTACCAAGTAGACCGCAACTTTTTTGTACCATACCCGTGTTTTCCGCATGGCCATGTATGGCTTGAGGACTTGATCAGAAAGATCAACTCCCCCCATATACCGATTGTAGTCCAGAATACAATCGGGCTTGATGACCGGTGTTGTGGTACCTCGCACAGGGACAGGTGAGCTGCCGTTGCCATGAATATTGGTCAGCATAAGGACATCCCTCTTATCCTTATAGCTGACCAACAACAGGTTTTCATGGGTAAGGGCACGGGACTCACCCTTGGGCATAGGTGTCTGCAGAAAATTTAGAGGGAGGCCTCTCTGGTTTTTCCGCACGGTCCCACAAGCGGACGTGGATCTGGCGGCAAGGGATGGGAAGAGAGGGATGCTGGTATAAAAGTTGTCCACGTACACGTGGTAACCCTTATCCAGCAAAGGGTGCACAAGCTCCCAAAGATTTTCCCGCTAACACCCAGAGTGGGGGAACAATCTGGGGGTTCAATACGGGAATCTCGTCCCTCATACACTCTAAACTTGAGAGTGTACCCGGAGGTACTCTCACAAAGTTTATAGAGCTTCACGCCATACCGCGCCCGCTTCGAGGGAATATACTGGTGGAAGATGAGTCTCCCCTTAAAACTGATAAGAGACTCATCAACCGAAAGCTCCCTGAGGGGTACGTAGGCCTCCAAAAATTTGGCCCCAAAGTGATCGATGACCGGCATCACTTTGTAAAGCCGGTCATGGGCGGGATCACCTCGGGGCGGACATGCCGCATTATCTGCATAATGCAGGCATTTCTGAATGGCCTCGAACCGCCTCCGTGCCATGACCATACTGTAAAGCGGGGTCTGGTAGAGGATGTCCCCGCTCCAGTACTGTCTGACACTTGTTTTTTTGACCAGGCCCATATGCAGCAAGAGGCCCCAAAATGTCCTCATCTCTGCTGCATCAATGGCGTACCATTCATTGGGCCTGGCCAAAACAGAATCAGGGTGGTGGGCGATGAACTGCTTGGCGTACAGATTCGTCTGCTCCACCATTAGATTGACAAAACTGTCACTGAAAAAATAACTGAAATAGTCAATTTCAGTGAATCCAGAATTGTCAATCCGGATTCCGGAGTCGCTAACAAACTCCGGAACCCGTGGCTGATAAGCCTCTGGGGGTCTCCAGACAGGTTCACCGGAAGGGATCTCCGGTAAACTTGTCTGGGGGGGTCGGACTCCTAGTACGAGCAGCATCACCACTCTCACTAGTGCCGGCCACTGGGCCACTATCATGGGGGGGTGCGTGGCCTCGCCTGGCGGCGTCTCCGCTGCCGTATAGGTGACTCATCATCAGTACTAGATGATGAGGAGGACGATGGAGAACACAGGAATGTTGGATCTTCATCGTCCTCACTGACAGATTCGGAGTCGGAGGCAAGAAAAGCGTATGCCTCTGCTGCCAAAAATGCCTGGCGAGCCATCACCTTTTTTCTACGGTGGTGGTGGTGGTGGGGGGGGGGGGTTGGTGGTAGGGGTGGCGGGTGTGTGTGTGTGTGGGGGGGGGTGAGTATGTAGTGTGTGTGATTGGTGTAACTAACTGTATGGGGGGGAAAAAAAGCGCTGCGGCCCCAAAAAAATGGCCAAATGCAGCGCCCTGAATCCCTAATAGGGCCCGGGTCACACAAAAAAAATTGTTGCGGACCCTTTAGGTCCTATTAGGGGGTCAGGGGGGAAAAAACATTTTTAACTTTTTTTTACACTTGTTTTTAAACTTTATTTTACTGGTTAACCCTACCTGTCCCTGGGGCTGTACTCTCTCCCTGCTCTAAGGGGGGTCTTCCCCTGTGAGGGGCTCCGATCTTCACAGATCCCTGGCTCCTTCTCGTAGCTCTGGCCGCTGAATGAACTCAGGGAGCAAGCAGAGCCGCGAGAAGGGGCCGTTAACCCCTCCCCTGCCGGCTGCTATTGGCCAATAGCAGCCAATAGCAGTGATCCTGGGGGGGTGACGAAATCGCCACCTCCCCATAGATACAAAGGGTAATAGGGGGTGTATCCTACACCCCCAATCACCTTGTATCTCCGGGTCAGCGGGTCACACGTGACCCGCATCACCGGAATAGCCGAAAATCGCAAGTGTGAATTCAATGGCGTCTGATGACCCCCCTGGGCATTGGCGCGGCGTGCCTGCTGATTGATATCAGCAGTCACCCCGGTCCGGTCCCCGCCCGGCGCGCGTCAGGGACCGAAATTCCCACGGGCGTACAGGTACGCCCTTGGTCCTTGAGTACCAGGGAGCAAAGGCGAACCTGCACGCCCTTGGTCCTTAAGGGGTTAAACAATGGAAAAATTGAACTAATTTTTTTCCCAAAAACATCATCACACCTGTCCTCAGGTTGTATGTGATGTTACAGCTTAGCTCTATTCACTTTAATGGAACTAAACTGCAATACCACACAAAACCTAAGGACAGATGTGATGCTGTTTTTTTATATTGCTGGTTAAGGCTGGGTTCACATACAGCATATCAGCCGTCCGGCATAGTTTCCCTCCGGCCTGCACCGGAGGGAAACTGATGCTAGAACTAATCCCATTCATTTCAATGGGACAGTTCACAATCATCCAGCATTTCAATTTTGACACCGGATGGTTGGACACGCCAGATAGCACTGGACAGAGGACAGAGGAACACAGCTTGCTGCGCAGAAACAATGGACGCCGAATGCAATACAACTGATGACAGCTTGTCATCAGTTGTAGGCTGAGTTCACCTGTGTCGGATGCCGCAGATATGTGAACCCAGCCTAACTTTTAACTTTAGTAGGGTAATCATAATTTGCAACAAACTTACAGCAACTCTGCATCAAATCTGCAGCATTTACTGAAAATCCTCTGTCAACATACTCTTAAATTTCCCCTGGGGTGTGAATTTTAAGATCTGCAGCATGTCAATTTTTGTTGTGGATTTGTCACAGATTTTCTCCATCAAATTCAATAGAGAATTTACAATCTGCACCAAATCATCTGCAGTATTTCTGCACTAAATCTGGACCAAATATGCACTAGCATCTGCACAACCTGTGGATTTTCCTGCAGATTTGCTGTGGATAATATCCACATGAAATCTATCTAGTGTGCAGTTATCCTTAGGACCCATTCCCATGGCAGAATTTCCCAGTTGAATCCAGCTTATATATTCAGCTCATATATTCTGCATGCAGCAAAGGCCAGTGATATCAGTTGGCATTAGGACCACATGTGGTAGGGCCTTGGGGGTGTAGTGTAGTTGGGGTGTTGCTTCGGTATATGAGGGGTTAATTTAACCCCTGTCACTCGTGACGCCAGGGTGGGGGTTAATACGCTGAGGTAAATCTTCGGCCTATCGCCACCCTTCCCAGAAACTATAGGTGCGTGCTTAAATGAATGTAAGTCCACAATAGAGATGAACTTGAACTTGTATAAACTATACTGAAGTACTTGCAGTACATCCAATTAACAGCAACAGTCTTAGCAATACAGTCTCTATGTAGTACGGCAGTGATTGACAGATGCCACGGACCATTAGCTTATCCAAAGGACTAGTAGAATTAGGATTGATGCAGAGATCCGTCCTGATTTAGGGGTTTGTTTAGGTCCGGTGATCTTGCAGACTTAACAGGGATTTGAGGTAACTCACAGTTTTGTAAGATGGCCGTTGCCGCAAGGCTTGGGCCTAGTCACTGCTGATGACAGCTGCGCAGATCCTCCTCCATCAGCAGCCCATGAGGAAAGAGAGAGCATCTAGTGCTCAGGAACAAGAGCAAGATTAATGGCCGCCGCTCCTTTATATGGGCGGGGCCGTTTCGGATTGGTCCGAGTCAGCTGTCATTCACCGTTACAATGCATGGTGGGCAATCACCTGACTTCCTCCAAAGGTCCTTGAACCAAAAACCATAGAGTTTTGGAACGCATCACGTGACCCGCAGGTCCTGCGACACTACAACAAGGTAAGTACACTTTATATACATATATACACTTAGAATTTGAGTAATTTTGACTATTAAAGGGGTGACCAGGGGCTAACTATAGATGAGGACCCCACCGGTACCTAGGAACTCTGACTTTGGGGACCTCAAAAAAGTTCAGCTTGGAAATTCTGTTGCAGCAGAGTTCCATTCCTTTGTAGCAGAGTCCTATTGCACAAAGCAGAATTTTCGCGGCAGATGTTTCCGCTGTGGAAATTCCGATTCTACTCCAAAGTAATGAATATGTTTATTCTTTTGGCTGAATCCACTCGGAAATGCATTGCTGTCTATGGAGGTGGGGCATTTCCAAGCAGTCCTAGCACTGGCAGAATATGCTTTTTGCGGAATGTCTGGCCGTGTTTTCCCAGGCGGACATTCCGGTAATTTTCCACCATGGGAATTAGGCCTAAATGGGACAGGTAAAATCCCATTGACGACACTGTTAATTTCAAGAAGCAAAATTTGTAAGCCGGATTCCACTAGGAAATTCGGCCATGTGAATGGGCCGGCCTTAGTGTACCAATCAATGCTATTCAACCGCCTTGTTAGGTAGATTGTCAAGCTTTCTGTCATTATACAGTGGTCCCTCAACATACAATGGTAATCCGTTCCAAATGGACCATCGTTTGTTGAAACCATTGTATTTTGAGGGATCCGTGCAATGTAAAGTATAGGACAGTGGTCTACAACCTGTGGACCTCCAGATGTTGCAAAACTACAACACCCAGCATGCCTGGACAGCCACTGGTAAAGGAAGCTGTACTCACGTGTCCCCTCCGCTCTGGACCGTCATCACTCGTCACCGCTGCCCTGGATGTCGCCTTTCATCGCTGTCGCTGCGTCCCCGGGGTGTCCTCGACGCTCAGACAAGGCCTCTGCTTCCCAGGCATCTTTGTCGCCGCCATCACGTCATTACGCACGCCGCTCCTATTGGATACGGTGTGCGCAGCAACGTGATGACGACGATGGAGAGCACCGACGATGCAGAGGATCCCGAAGAGGACACGCCGGGGCCCCAAGGACAGGTAAGTGATCGTCAGTGGACCACACGGGCACCGTAAACGGCTATCTGGTGGCAGCTGAAGCAGCCTGCGCTGCCACATAGCCGTTTATGCGATGGCCCCGACATACAAAAGCATCGTATGTTGATGCTGCCTTCAACATGCGATGGCCTCTGAGAGGCCATCGTATGTTGAAATGATCGTATGTCGTGGGTCATCGTAGGTCGGGGGGGGGGTCACTGTATTGCATTAAAAAATAACATCTACCCTTCCTATGGACTGGCAGTATAAAAATAAGGCTAGATTTCCACACAGGTTTTTTTCTGGCGTTTTTTGGGAAAATGGCCTTTGCAGTTTTTGAGCCAGAAGACTTATACTTCTCCTTCCTACTGGATCCACTTTCACTACTGTCAGATGCCAGGAGAAAAAAAAAAAATCCCCTGCGTCGTTGCTATGCACGGTGCGGCGCACTGACGTCATGCGCCGCGCCGTGCAGCGCATAGCAACGACGCAGGGGACGCACGCCGGAGGCCTGCAGCAGCGCGGACCCGACCCTGGCAACAGGTAATTATGCCTCCGGGGATGGGGGGAGGCAACGGGGCAGCGGCGCCAGCAATGGGTGCCGCTGCCCCTTCTCTCCCCCTGGCTATCGGCGCCGGCAATGGGGCGCCAGCACCGATAGTCAGGGGGACAGAACGGGCAGCGGCGCCAAAAGCCAGGGGAGAGAAGGGCCGGCAGCAGGGCTCTAGACCCCAGGAAAGGCAGGGGGAGAGAAGCGGGCAACGACGGCCTCTCTCCCCCTGCCTTTCCTGGGGGTGTATCGGGGTATACACACGCACCCTCATTTTACCATGGATATTTGGGTAAAAAACTTTTTTTACCCAAATATCCTTGGTAAAATGAGGGTGCGTGTTATAGGCTGGTGCGTGGTATACCCCGATAAACACGGTATATATATATATATATATATATATATATATATATATAATCTGTATTGGGGTTAGTATTCTAACTCGGACTAGTTCATGGAACTAACAGTTTACTGTGTAAATAACTCATTTACAAATATTTTACTCAGACCTTTGTGTGATTTCTCAGATCCTATAAAAAGGTATGTTTCATCATGTTTAATAGACTTGACATTTAGATTTCTCATCCCAGATATAAAGATAAAAGAAATCTTATCGTCAACCAATGTGAAAAAATGGTCACAGATATATTGAAGAAATGTTCAGTCATCAGAGCAGAAATGTCCACATGGGCTTTTAAATTCCATATACTAGGAATGATATATCTCTAACCTAATATAGCTAAACATGCATCATCCCTTGTTTGTCGAGCCATCAAACATGTCATGAACGGCTTAGCTTCCTATAGAGCACTTCTTGGTAAAAAAAATAAATAAATAAGTTTATGAATACGCCGAGGATAGGAAAACATTTGGCCCGTAACTTCTTGATTTTTAGCTCAGGGAGATGTTATGATCACAATTAGACATTTGGAAGCATATGTCATGGTTGATAATGCTGTGGATTGTGCGGTTAAAGGCACTTAGCTATCATAACCCATGACAGTGGCCTTCCTGTGACAAATTGCTAAATTGCATAAGGCTAAGGAATATAAAACAGGGAATGAAGAGTAAGTGGAGGGTTTTGTAAGTGAAAACAAATACCGTGATTGTAGTTTGTTGCAGCAAATAAACAGGCGCTCGTTCGGGGTTTGCCAGAGTTATTTGGAAGCCTGCCATTAATGATCCAGTCATTGAAATTATGAGCTTATAAAACTCCAGATTTTGCAGAAGATGCCTTAGCACAGCTTCCTCTTGCAATGAAATTTCATGTGAATGTAGCCCTAAGGTAGCTTCTCCTATATGCAGATTTTTAATACTGTGCAAACAAAATATAAATCTTCCTATTCCGCTTTACTTGTTAACCAGTTAAAGGGGATTAAAGGGGTTATCCAGGATTTTTTTTTTTTTTTTTATAAATCAACTGGCTCCAGAAAGTTAAACAGATTTGTAAATTACTTCTATTAAAAAATCTTAATCCTTTCAGTACTTATGAGCTGATGAAGTTGAGTTGTTCTTTTCGGTCTAAGTGCTCTCTGATGACTCCTGTCTAGGGAACCATCCAGTTTAGAAGCAAATCCCCTTAGCAAACCTCCTCTACTGTGCAGTTCCCAAGACAAGCAGAGATGTCAGCAAAGAGCACTGTTGCCAGACAGAAAACAACAACTCAACTTTAGCAGCTGATAATTATTGAAAGGATTAAGATTTTTTTAATAGAAGTAATTTACAAATTTGTTTAACTTTCTGGAGCCAGTTGATATATATATATATATATATATAAAAAAAGTTTTTTTCCTGGTTTATCCCTTTAAATTTAAATGTGGATTTTTTGAAGTGGAGTCAGGGATTTCCATGATGGTCCAGCAATTGATTGATCCAGCTTTCTTGGTATTACAGTAAATAGTTTTTCTCAAAAAAACAAAATACACATATTTTAGTGAATCAAAGAGTTTTAGCAGTGGCCAGTCTGATAAATCATGTTCATTGGCACATTTTTTTTCTTCTTTTTTTTTCATTGTTTTCTGTTGGCAGGAAGTTCAGTCATAAAGGTTGTCACTTGCTATAATCTTTTAGAGTTTGATTAACAATTTTTATTGGGTCAGAATATTATATCATTTACTTAGTGATGGCCAGCATCAGATTGGGATTCCTTGGGTCCACCAGATAAAATTATTCTGAGGGTTCGTTCTCTGTCTACACCAAACCTGTACATATATACAACATAATTGCATCAAAAACGTATCTGTTATTGTACACAAAGAACATACCATCAATAAGCTCTAATTAATTTATAGAAAAAGATTCTGGCGGCAAATTAATGGCTCCAAATGGGACTGTCTTGATTGGCGCACCTTGACTTATCTGAGCATAATGGGAGGCACCATGCTGTATATCTACATTGTGATAATAGCACAGGCAAGGTTATGATCTGGGGAGCCATTGCATATGGCAGTCGTTCACCCCTAGTAGTGATACCGCTAACAGCTCACCAATATGTGCTGGAATCCTGTGGCCATGTGTTCCCTCTCATGGCAAGCAGTATTTAGCAAGATAATGTTCACCAACACACAGTAAGCGTTTCCCAGGTATGTCTTTTCCAGATTGCAACACATTGCAACAAATTTTATTCAATTCCAACAACTTTTTCTTGGTGCATTATTATAATTATTTTTTCAATGATTGTATATGAACATAAAAATGCTTTAGAATGCTATGGACTGTTGCTTCAAGTTCTCTATCAGAATAACAAAATACCATTACATTTAAAGGTTTATTCACACATACAGTATCCTGCACATAATTGATTCACATGATTTAACCTGTCCAGGATCTAGGGCCTACAGGTATGCCCTCGAGCCCTGGTACTTAAAGGAGTAGTCCAGTCCTGAAAAACGTATTCCCTATCCTAAGCATAGGGGCTAAGTTTCAGATCGCGGGGAGTCCGACCGCTGGGGCCCTGGCAGCCCGCAGGAAGGGGGCGTGTTGACCACCGCACGAAGCGGTGGCCGACACACCCCCTCAATACAGCGCTATCGCAGAGCCGGAGATTGCTGAAGGCAGCGCTCTGGCTCTGCCATAGAGTTGTATTGAGGGGGCGTGTCAGCCGCTGCTTCGTGCGGTGGTCAACACACCCCCTTCCCGTGGGCTGCTGGGGCCCCGTACCTGTACACCCTGGTCCTGTTTACGGGGTTTAAACTGTTCTCACCAGCGGAGAACAGGTTAAACCCGGTGAGGTTGCTAGGGTCAGCCAGGACTCAAGGCTAATGGCGGGCACCGCAATCGGGCCGATGCCTGGCATTAACCCTTTAGATGCCACGATAAAAGTTGATCACGGCATCTAAAATGAAACTAAAACTTTCTCGGCAGCTCAGCGGAGCTGACAAAATTGCAATGTCCCGATCAGCTTATTGGATGATGAGAGGGTCCTCACCTGCCTCTTCGTCATCCTTTTGGTGATCTGCTGCTCCAAGCCTGCTCCGCAGGCTAGAGCAGCAGAGCGCCGAGAACACTGATCAATGATAGGTTATAGCATAGCATTGATCAGGGTAAGCAATCAAAAGATTGCATGTTATAGCCCCCTGCGGGGGCTAAAAAATAGAAATTAAAAGTTAATTAAATTGAATTAACCCATTTCCTATTAAAAGTTTAAATCATCGCTCTTTTCCCATTTTTTTAAATAAAATAATGTAATAAAAATAATCATATGTCGTACCGCCGCGTGCGTGTATGTCCAAACTATTAAAATATAAGGTTAGCTAAACCGCACAGTCGATGGCGTACATGTAAAAAAAATATCAACGTCCCAAATTGTGCATTTTTGGCTACTTCATATAAAACAAAAAACTAATAAAAAGCAATCAGAAAGTCCCATCAAAACAAAAATTATACCGATAAAAACTAGAGACCATGGCACAAAAAATTTGCCCTCTTATAGCCCGTATACGGAGAAATTAAAAAGTTATAGGGGTCAGAAGATGACAATTTTAAACATACTAATTTTGGTGCATGTAGTTAGGATTTTTTCAAAGTAGTAAAATAAATTAAACCTACACACATTGGGTGTCCTTGTATCCTTATGGACCTACAGAATAAAGATCAGGTGTCATTTTTACAAAAAATTGCACTGTGTAGGAATGACGCTTTTTTTTCAATTTCAATTTCACCCCACAAATATATATTTTTGGTTTTGCAGTAGATTTTGTTATTAAAGCCCAACTGTCATGAGTTTTTAGGCCCCCAGACTACTACAATGTTGTTACAGATGTCCTTAATGTGAGTGTAACCATACCTTTATTGCTTTTCCTTCTTCTTTTATAACTTATAAAATACATTTATCCAGTGGTCAGGCACAGTCGGATAGGCGTGGCTTGGGGTTTGCAAAGCCCCGCTGCCGTCACGCCTATAATCTCCTTTCAGCGCTGGAATAGCGGTGTAGTAAGACACAGAGCATCCACAGCACATGCGTCCCTCCTGACGTGCGTGCGCCACCACCCTGCATTGACAGAGCTATGCGCTCACTGCGCAGGTGCAGTACTAGAGGAAGGGAGGGATGCATGCGCTGTGTCTTACTACACAGCGGTCCCAGCGCTGAAAGGAGAGGATAGGCATAGCGGTGATGGGGCTTTCCGAACCCCAATGCACGCCTATCCCACTGTGCCTGACTGCTGGATAAATATATTTTATCTATATATATAAAACTCAATGTGTGTGTATGTGTGTATGTTCCAGCATCACGTCAAAACGGCTGAAGATATTAACATGAAACTTGGCACACATATTACTTATATGTCAACAACAAACATAGGATAGGTGATTTAACCCTTACTCCCCTCCATTTGCCAGGGGCGGGGTTTTTGTTTAAAGTCCCAAACAAAGATGGGTTTTTGTTTCAAGTCCCATGGGTGTATATGGGATTTCCAGTACCTTACACCACAAGCTCTGCATCTCCTGGTGGATGTGTCAATCTGGCTTGCAAGCCACCCCCCATCCAACAAAGATAGGAGGTCGGGATAGGAGGGCGAGATATGAGGAAAGGATATGAGGTCGGGATATGAGGACGGGATATGAGGTCAAGATAGGAGGACAGGATAGGAGGTCAGGATATGAGAACGGGATAGGAGGTTGGGATAGGAGGTCGGGATAGGAGGTCAGGATAGGAGGTCGAGATATGAGGTCAGGATATGTGGATGGGATATGAGATTGAAATAGGAGGACGGGCTAGGAGGTCAGGATATAAGGTCAGGATATGAGGACGGGATATGAGGACGAGACATGAGGAAGGGATATGAGGACTGGATTTGAGGACTGGATATGAGGATGGGATATGAGGTCTAGATATGAGGACAGGATATGAGGTTGAGATATGAGGACGGAATATGAGGACGGGATAGGAGGACGGGATATGAAGTTGGGATATGACAAAAATATATGGGGATGGGATATGAAGTCAAAAGCTTCCTCCATTGTTGGTTTTCCTCCCCAACAAGGATGAGGAAGGAAAAAACGGGCAACGCCGGGTACTAGTAAGTTATAAAAGAAGGAGGAAAAGCAATAAAGGTAGGGGGGGGGGGGGGGGGGGCTAAAAACCCATGACATTTGTGCTTTAAATTATTGCAAAGTTAAATTGGTGGTGCAAAAAACAAGCCCTTATATGGGCCTGTAAGTGCAAAATTGAAAACGGTATGATTTTTAGAAGGAGAGTAGGAAAAAACTAAAGTGCAAAAATGAAAACTGGACTGGTCCTTAAGGTCAACGTAGTCCTTAAGGGGTTAAAGCAGCAGATCTTATGGTACAGATTCCAATGTAAACTAATTGACTGAACACAGCATCAAATCTGCAGCTTCAAATCCTGCACAACAAATATGCGCAGGATACTGTATGGGTGAATATGCCCTAATGGAGTAATAAAAACAAAAGCATTTTATTAAATAAGCCCCTTCTTTCATTAAAATATGTATTCTTTAACATTATATATATATATATATATATATATATATATATATATATATCATAAATCACACACTTGGTACCACTGCAATCATAATGAACCAAAGGATAAACATGACTTTTTACATGGTAGCATCACTGCCCCTTCACAAAAATTATAAAATTTGATCAATAATTACGTACTCCAAAATAGTAAAAATAAAACTTCAACCTTTCCCATAAAAAACAAGCTATCGTATGGTGTAAACCATTATGAATTCACTGACACAAAAATGCTTTTTTAGAACATGTTAATATTGTGAGTTTCTGAGATTTGTTTAATTTTTCTTGTTTTGAACTAAAAATTTAAAGGGGAACTCCGGTGGAAACAAGTGGAAATCAAATGTTTTCAAATCAACTGGTGCCAGAAAGTTAAACAGATTTGTAAATTTCTTCTATAAAAAAATGTGAAGCCTTCCAGTACTTATCAGCTGCTGTATAATACAGAGACATTTGTGAAGTTTTTTCCAGCCTGACAACAGTGCTCTCTGCTGACACCTCTGTCCGTGTCAGGCACTGTTTAGATTAGAAACAAATCCCCATTGAATACCTCTCCAGCTCTGGAGTTCCTGACACGGACAGAGGTGTCAGCAGAGAGCACTGTTGTCAGACTGGAAAAAATTCACAAATTTCTCTGTAGTATATCTGTAGTTTAGGCAGCTGATAATTACTGGAAGAGTCGATATTTTTAAATAGAAGTAATTTACAAATCTGTTTAATTTTCTGGAGCCAGTTGATTTGAAATTTTTTTCCCCTCACCGGAGTTCCCCTTTAAATCCATGTCCATTACTGGAGATACATGAAATTACAGGCAAAGGGTGTTCCATAGTCAGAAAACAGACTGTTGTGCTTCTAGCGTACATGCTTATTATATTCATAGTCTGAATTAACTTGTACAACAGAAACATTTAAAAGACAAACTGAGCAATCACTAGACTGTCATTTGAAAAAACTTTTTAAATGGAGTCCTTTTTAAAGGGAGTCTAGATATGTCAAAAGTTTAGTTGCCACCAGGTTTCAGTTCGGAAGCCCAGCAGCGAGCAAATTTATAAGGCTGGGTTCACATATGTCATAGGCCTAAATCTCGGACAAAATCTTGCCGCAACTGATGCCGCAACTCTTGACAACGTGCATCAGCATTTCTGGCATTGTGCTGTCTGGCATGTCCAACCATTCGGCGTCAAAATTGGGACACTGGATGATTGTGAACTGTCCCATTCAAAAGAATAGGATCAGTTCTAGCTTCAGTTTTCCTCTGGTGCACACCGGCCGGAGGGAAACTATGCCGGACACCTGAACCCAGCATAAGCCGGTAAAGTGCGTGGCAGTGTGCTTCACTGCCTGGCCGCTCGCTCCTTTTGATTCTTTTACTAGATAGACTTATACAGTGAATTAGTCGGATTTGATTGACATCAGGGAAGGGAAGCGCACACTGCCATGCACTTTATCGGTTTATAACTTGCAATTGCAACAGTTCTCAGGGCTAAGACCCAGTGCAATGTAAACTTCGAAATGTTTGGACGGCACATCATACGTTTTTACAAATCAAAGCAACGCTATAAAGAGATAGAAGCACCATGTAAACAATGTAATGAATGAACATGTGAGCATAAGAATGTTATAAGAATACAGGATGTACAACACAAAAGATTTATTACAGAAAAAAAAAAATCCATGCATATATATATATATATATATATATATATATTATTTTTTTTTTTCATGCTTCAAATTTAATCCTGGTGGCATACGTGTGTTATGTTTAAGAATCTATAAGGCTTCTTTATATAACAATAATTGTTGCCAGTCTCCTATCCTTATGCAACAAACTTGTTCAATAACTAAGAATTAAAGACTTTCTATTTTCTGATCATAAAACTGAACAAAATGTCTAGCTGCACCTAATGCATTTAACTTTGGTGCTTTGCAATTTTGTTTTTAATCTTGCACACATGATGTGTATACCACATACTTTAATAGCAAGGTATTCTGTTTTATAACATGGTCACTGTTACAATTGGCAAAATACTGAATTGTGAAACGCTTTGATTTTACTATAAAATTTTACGCATGCAACACTAGTTATTATAATATTATTCCCCAAGGTACAAAATAATACCCAGAATTTTGCCTTTACTAGGAACACTGCAGCCCTTTCCCAAAATGGTGCCCATCTTGTCGTCTGTATAGAGTATAGGTAGAGTATAGGCAAGTATGTGAAGATTTTTTTTTTTTTAATTAGATGGAACTTCAAACAATTAGGTGTAGAAAATACTTTCTACACATTCTGGTTACAGGAAAGCATGCCCTGACTATTAGAAAAACATCACATAACAGAGAATGATGGTTCCTGGTAGTTTTTTTTTAAATAAATCAACTGGTGCCAGAAAGATAAACAGATTTATAAATTACTTCTATATAAAAATCTTAATCCTTCCAGTACTTAACAGCTGCTGTATGCTCCACAGGAAGTTATTTTCTTTTTTAATTTCTTTTCTGTCTGACCACAGTGCTCTCTGTTGACACCTCTGTTCATGTCAGGAATTGTCCATAGTAGGAGCAAATCCCCATAGCAAACCTCTACTGCTCTGAACAGTTCCTGACATGGACAGAGGTGTCAGCAGAGAGCACTGTGGTCAGACTGGAAAGAACGACAGAACTTTCTCTGGAGCATATAGCAGCTGATAAGTACTGGTAGAAGTAATTTACAAATCTGTTTAACCTTCTGGCACCAGTTGATTTAAAAAAAAAAATGTTTTCCACAGGAGTACCACTTTAATGTCATCAATGTAATGCGCATATCGAGTGACACATTGGAAAAGGGGATTGTCCAGTGAAAAGTGGCAGTCATGCTCCCACATGGCAATGGTCACATGGAAGGGGGACTATTTAGACCTTAAAAAGAATGCATAATCAAATCTGAAATAGTTCTAGTGTGAGCCATATATAATCCTCTTTCCACGGAAACCTGGGCATTTACTGATCATAGGCTGCAGATGTGAATTGACCAGGCACTGAAGCCCTCACAGAGGTACCCAATGCCTTAGATGAATGGGTGTACAGATGAAGGTAATACAGTCATGGCCGTAAATGTTGGCATCCCAGAAATTTTTCAAGAAAATGAAGTATTTCTCACAGAAAATAGTAACATATATTTTGCTATACACATGATTATTCCCTTTGTGTCTATTAATGTTTGGAGCAGAAAAAAATGACGCTTCATCCCTGCATGTCTTATTATTTTCTTTTATTTCAATAAACTACTGCGTTTTTTTTCTAATACTCCTGGCTTGGATCTATTCCTTATTGGATCTACTCCTTATTTGAACCAGCAGCGGCATCAAAAGGGTCATTTTTTTTTGCTCCAAACATTGATTCTCATCAGGATCGGATCATTCCCGTGACCTGGGCTCTGCAGCTGGCTCTCCACTCTTTGAGAAACCCCTGTGTGGGTTGATATGCGAATGTCCTATTCGCTTCTGGTAAGCGGCCACTACTTAAGGGTTCTCCATGCCTAGCGACACCTCCTGTCACATCTGTACTGATTGTTATTGTGGTAACGCACAAGGCGTTTCCTATGTGTCTATTGGAACTAAACCAAAAAAGGGAGGCAAAAAAGCAAATTGGACATAGTGTCACATCAAACTCCAAAAATGGGCTGGGCAAAATTATTGGCACCCTTAACTTAATATTTGGTTGTACACCCTTGGAAAACTGAAATCAGACGCTTCCTATAACCATCAATAAGCTTTTTACACCTCTCAGCCGGAATGTTGGACCAATCTTCCTTTGCAAACTGCTCCAGGTCTCTCTTATTGGAAGGGCGCCTTTTCCCAACAGCAATTTTAAGATCTCTCCACAGGTGTGCAATGGGATTTAGATCTGGACTCATTGCTGGCCCCTTCAGAACTCTCCAGTGCTTTCTTGACATCCATTTCTGGGTGCTTTTTGATGCATGTTTGTCCTGCTGGAAGACCCAAGATCTTGGACGCAAACCCAGCTTTCTGACACTGGGCTGTACAGTGCGACCCAAAATCCATTGGTAATCCTCAGATTTCATGATGCCTTGCACACATTCAAGACACCCAGTGCCAGAGGCAGCAAAACAACCCCAAAACATCATTGAACCTCCACCATATTTCACTGTAGGTACTGTGTTCTTTTCTTTGTAGGCCTCATTTCATTTTCTGTAAACAGTAGAATGATGTGCTTTTCCTAAAAGCTTTATCTTTGTCTCATCTGTCCACAAGACGTTTTCCCAGAAGGATTTTGACTTACTCAAGTTCATTTTGGCAAAATGTAGTCTTGCTTTTTTTAATGTCTCTGTGTCAGTAGCGGGGTCCTCCTGGTCTCCTGCCATAGTCTTTCATTTCATTTAAATGTCGACGGATAGTTTACGCTAACACTCAGGTCCCTGAGCCTGCAGGACAGCTTGAATATGTTTGGAACTTGTTTGGGGCTGCTTATCCACCATCCGGACTATGCTGCGTTGACACCTTTCATCAATTTACCTCTTCCCTCCACGCCAAGGGAGATTAGCTACAGTGCCATGGGTTGCAAACTTCTTGATAATGTTGTGCACTGTGGACAAAGGCACATCTAGATCTCTGGAGATGGACTTGTAACTTTGAGATTGTTGATATTTTTCCACAATTTTGGTTCTCAAGTCCTCAGACAGTTCTTTTCTCCTCTTTCTGTTATTCATGCTTAATGTGGCACACATAGACAAACAATGCAAAGACTAAGTGAACTTCTCTCCTTTTTATCTGATTTCAGGTATGCTTTTATATTGCCCACACCTGTTACTTGCCCCAGGTGAGTTTAAAGGAGCAGCACATGCTTGAAACAATCTTATTTATCCACAATTTTGAAAGGGTGCCAATCATTTTGTCCAGCCCATTTTTGGAGTTTGGTGTGACATTATGTCCAATTTGCTTTTTTCCTCCCTATTTTGGTTTAGTTCCAATACACACAAAGGGAATAAACATGTGTATAGCAAAATACGTATTACTGCAATCCTTTTCTGTGAGAAATACTTCATTTTCTTGAAAAATTTCAGGGATGCCAACATTTACGGCCATTACTGTACTTCATTTTCTTGAAAAATTTCCGGGGTGCCAATATTTGCGGCCATGACTGTATGGTCAACAGTTTTGATAGATTGGGGTCTCGGTGCTAAGACCCCCAAAAATCTCTAAATATAGCCAGGAGAAGGGGTATTCTGCTGAAAAACATTTTTTTAAATGAACTAGTGCCAGAAAGTTAAACAGATTTGTAAATGACTTCTATATAAAAATCTTAATCCTTCTAGGACTTATCAGCTGCTGTATTCTCCACAGGAAGTTCTTTTCGAATTTTCTTTCTGTTTGACCACAGTGCTCTCTGCTAACACCTCTGTCCATTTTAGGAACTGTCCAGAGTAGGAGAAATTCCCCATAGCAATCCTATCCTGCTCTGGACAGTTCCTGACATGGACAGAGGTGTCAGCAGAGAGCACTGTGGTCTAACAGAAAGGAAATTCAAAAAGAAAATAACTTCCTCTGTAGTATACAGCAACTGATAAGTACTGGAAAGATTAAGATTTTCAAATAAAAGTAATTTACAAATCTGTTTAACTTTCTGGCACCATTTGATTTAAAAAATAAATAAATAAATAAAATAAAAATAAAAATGTTTTCCAGGGGAGTACCTTTTTAAGGATAGTCTGATGGCTGACCATAAATGTCCAATCATTCAATCATCTAAAGCATGAAAAAAGTCAGGTCTGCAAGGGAATGCTTGTGAATACCATAGTGGCTATGTTGCGGCTGGTAGGGGGGTCTTTAGCATTGAAAATGGGTTGTTATTGTGAGACAATTTCTTGATTGCTCACGGTGAATTGAATGGTTGGTTTGCAATCGTATGGTAAAAGTATGTAAAAAACATATTTTAGAAATAAACAGGATAACTATTGTTAACTGGAAATTATTTTGCTGAAGATAAGATCTATGACTAATATGAGGAATAAAAGGCAGATAGATAAATGCATCAGCTTAGACTCATTGGGGTTAATGATTGCAATTTATAAATCCAAAATGACTCATCATTTCACTGTAACCACAATATTATATCCGATTCATACAGTAAAAGTTGTGGAGGCGGCTGTAACTGTTTGTGATGGAGGAAAAAAATTTTACTTTTTTTCTTACCCAGTTACAGGAAAAGTCTGGAATCAGGATGAGACGCAGCAACATGTCTAATGTCAGGTACAGCTGAACCTAAAAGGAAATGACACCATCTTAATTATCAGCTAGTTGGGGAGGCTATTTTTGTTAGATTACAATGCTCAACCATTTTGAACATATCATTTTTTAACTTTCCATATTTTATATATTTTTTGGCACAGCTTAAATATTTCCTCCTACTGTTCAACTTTAGAAAATAATATTAGTTTAGGTTAGTTATGGTAGAAATATATCACCAGTCCAACCATCCTTGTATCTTTGCCGACAACACGATAGACTTTCGGGCTTGAAAATGCCTGAATGAGAGGTGCTTAGACTTGTAGCAGTGTCACATTTATTTTTGTAATAATCAAAATAATAATAATAGAGTTTCTTTGTTCTGTCATCTGACCTTGAGTTCAGTGGTGTATATGAAAACAGGACCCTGCAGTTAAGTTGACTGCCTACATTATGGTTTATGGTTTGGCCACTCAATACACTCAATACAATAGTATTTTTTCCCCTTTTACTGAGACTGATATTAACAATAATGCCAGTATACAGGGAGGAATATTATAACCATACATATTACCATTGTACTGTTACTGACCAAATCCTGTATACTGAGACAAATATTACCAATAATATCAGTATACAAGGAGGAATATTATCACCATACACATAACCATCATACTGTTACTGACTGAATCCTGTATACTGACCAATATTACCTTTAATACCATTATACAAGGAGGAAATATTATCACTATACATATTACCATCATACTGGTACTGGCCAAATCCTGTATACTGAGACCAATATAACCAATAATACCAGTATACAAGGAGGAAATATTCCCCCCATATAGTGACTATATAGTGGTAGATATCAACTATACACAGGCTCTGCAGACCATATAGGTGAATACATACAGTTGCAGCAGGTGATGTCTTCTCTGATTGGAGTCATAGTTACATAGTTACATAGTTAGTACGGTCGAAAAAAGACATATGTCCATCAAGTTCAACCAGGGAATTAAGGGGTAAGGGTGTGGCGCGATATTGGGGAAGGGATGGGATTTTATATTTCTTCATAAGCATTAATGTTATTTTGTTTCAGGAATGTATCTAATCCTGTTTTAAAGCTGTTAATTGTTCCTGCTGTGACCAGTTCCTGAGGTAGACCGTTCCATAAATTCACAGTCCTCACGGTAAAGAAGGCGTGTCGCCCCTTGAGACTAAACTTTTTCTTCTCCAGACGGAGGGAGTGCCCCCTCGTCCTTTGGGGGGGTTTAACCTGGAACAGTTTTTCTCCATATTTTTTGTATGGGCCATTAATATACTTATATACGTTTATATGTATTAGTAATAGCAGCAGCCCCCTTTAGGAAGTAACAGCAGCAGTCCCCTTTATGTATTAGTAATAGCAACAACCCCCTTTAGGTAGTAACAGCAGAAGTCTCCTTTATGTACTTTATGTAGTAGCATTAGCAGAAGCCCCCATTATGTTATAAAAGCAGCAGTCCCCTTTAGGTAGTAGTTATAGCAGCAACCCCCGTTAAGTAGTAACAGTAGGTCTCCTGTATGTAGTAGTAATAGCAGAACCCCCTTAAGGTAGTAAAAGCAGCAGTCCCCTTTAGGTAATAGCAGCATTCTCCTCCCCCCCCTTAGGTAGGTAGAAAGGCAGTCTTCCCCATAGCCGCCTCTCCCCTCACCTCTACTCTCTAGCATCCAGGCTCCACAGAACGTCTATGTCACGGCGCCGGCGACACAATGATATGACTCCATTACTTCACCGGTGACATGACAGACATTATGTGCGGCCTCTGGGTGTTCAGGTAATGGGGTGAGTTGTGGAGCTGGGAGCTAATAGTTCTTAACTCCGCCACTCTACGGCCTCTGCACACAAGGTCCTGACGCTAAGGTGTGAGTTAGCAGCCGCCAGGTGGCCGCACATGAGCTGGCCCCTGCTGACCCACTGGGCAGTCAGCCTACCAGGAATTTTCCCAGTATCCCAGTAGGCCAGTCCGGCCCTGTTCTTTAATAGTCAGATGTTTTACCTTTATTACATCATGTGCTTGCTTCAAGAATAGTCCCCATAAACATTAGATCTTCTGATAATTACATCCAAATCGCTGACTCAACCAACCTATATCTTATTCCAGAGTGTCCTGTAGAATTTTAAAAGCATTTTACAATAATTCAAAATGAGTGTAAAATAAAGCAAATTATCCACAAAGTTTCTTAACATTTTATTCATTATTGTAATATGAAATTAGATGTCGCAAATTTAAGTTAAAATACACCATCTAGTGCCCTCTTACCTGGTGTCCATTATTTCAGTAACAGCTTTTGTTCTTTACTGTTCAGTGCCACTCTCCAGTTCTACTTGTCTGTATATATTGATCACTGCTGCCCACTGGATCTCCCCAGGGACTTCCCCCTGCCCCCATTAAAGTTGTCTTTGGCACTCTTAGAATGCTGTCTGGATCTCGCATATTTAAAGCAGAAATGGGAGAAATCCCCTAAAAATGAGACTATGCTGTCATTAAAATAGATAAACAGCAGTGAAAATTGATCCATAAAAGAGAACCTGTGGCCAACCCCCAAAAATAGAGATTTTATTAAATATTAAAGATGCCCTGATCACATACCCTTTAACAGTTTCTTGATATGCCTTCCCATTCCTGAGACACGTGGGTCTATAGTTTAACAATTCAGGGAATCAGTCATATGAGTGTGAATTTTATTTCCATAGTCGGGGGAGGGGGGGGTGGTGGTGTATTAGGCATACACTCCCCCCAGTGTAAAACATTCCCCCAACTGCATAATACCACCCATCATCTGATATTAACTCACATTGCTAAAATTAAGTTTACGCCCATCTGACTGATTTATTGAATTACCAGATAAACTATAAACCTGTATATCTCGGAAACGGGAGGGCAAATGAAGAAACTGAAAAAAGTTGTGTGACTAGAGCATCTTAAGCTATTTAATGACAAATACATCTCAATTGTTTTGGTCCTCTTTAAAGAACTAAGTTGCACTGCTGGTTTCTGTCCTCAACTATACCTTATTTAAATGATTGCTTTAGGTGCACTCCTTGCTTCAGCAATAGAGTTCCATAAATCCTCTGTGCTGCAAATATGTAATAATGTGTGTTTCCTAATTCTGACACGGCTAGCCTTTTGAACATTCTCTTTGGTTGCTGGCTACTTTCTTTCTGCCTGTTACCTGTGTGGACTAAACTCTGCCTTCACTAACCTTGGCCTGTTTGACTTCATCTTCTTTGGCCCCTAAGCTACCATCCTTGAATATGTTTTGGTTTAGTAGTGACCTGGGGGTTTACTGCAGCACACACCAGTTCCCTGCACAAGGGATTTAACTGTGAAAACCAGAGACCCCATAAACTCCACTCCTCAGTTTAGCCTAACACTGTATCCCAAACAACCCAGTGAATTTTCCACTTCAGCCCCATAATTTTGTGTCATTAAAGGGGTACTCCACTGGCCAGTGTTTGGAACATTTAGTTCGGAATGCTGTGCTCACGCTGCGGGTCGGCCATGCCCCCTCCTAAAGACTTGCATTGAGGGGGCGGGGTGTGACATCATGAGGGGGCAACCCCTGCAGCGCGAGCACAGCATTCCGAATTAAATGTTCCAAACGCTGGCCAGTGGAGTACCCCTTTAAGTCCCTGTTGTCCAGTGGCATTAAGCATAAAAGTCAGATAAACTATTGTTGTTGTGATTGGTGGTTGATCTAATGTGGGGGAGTAGCCTGACAGCAGACACTGGGGGTTAGAAGGATCAGCATTATCTGACTAATGTTTTGTTTCATTACATTAGAAATGTTGTATTATATGACACCCATTCAAATCAATGGTTGACCATATGATATATGGTTGCACTGAGCCCTCCTTGGAATAACAGCTAAAAGCTGAAAGGTCTACATGTCCTAACAGGACAACCGCTTTAGTTCTGCCTAGCGCACTATGATCCCATTGTATATATTATATGAATATGTAGGTATATATTAATCCCTTAAGGACTCAGCTCATTTTCACCTTAAGGACCCAGCCATTTTTTGCACATCTGACCACTGTCACTTTAAGCATTAATAACTCTGGGATGCTTTTACCTTTCATTCTGATTCCGAAATTGTTTTTTCGTGAAATATTCTACTTTATGTTAGTGGTAACATTTTGTTGATACTTTCATCATTTCTTGGTGAAAAATTAAAAAATTTGATGAAAAATTTGAAAATTTTGCATTTTTTTTTTTAACTTTGAAGCTCTCTGCTTATAAGGAAAATAGACATCCCAAATAAATTATATATTGATTCACATATACAATATGTCTACTTTATGTTTGCATCATAAAGTTGACATGTTTTTACTTCTGGAAGACATCAGAGGGCTTCAAAGTTCAGCAGCAATTTTCCAATTTTTCACAAAATTTTCAAAACCTGAATTTTCCAGGGACCAGTTCAGTTTTGAAATGGATTTGAGGGGCCTTCATATTAGAAATACCCCATAAATTACCCTATTATACAAACTGGGTGTTAACCCTTTAGGTGTTTCACAGGAATAGCAGCAATGTGAAGTAGAAAGTTCAAAATCTTCATTTTTTACACTCGCATGTTCTTGTAGACCCAGTTTTTGAATTTTTACAAGGGGTAAAAGGAGAGAAATCACCCTAAAATGTGTAACCCCATTTCTCTCGAGTAAGGAAATATCTCATATGTGTATGTCAAGTGCTCTGTGGGTACACTAGAGGGCTCAGAAGGGAAGGAGCGACAGGAAGGAGGATTTTGGAGAGTTTTTTCTGAAATGGTTTTTGGGGGGCTTGTCACATTTAGGAAGCCCCTATGGTGCCAAAACAGCAAAAAAAAAAAAAAAAAAAAAAAAACACATGGCATACTATTTTGGAAACTACACCCCTCATGGAACGTAACAAGGAGTCAAGTGAGCCTTAACACCCCACAGGTGTTTGATGACCTTACGTTAAAGTTGGATGTGTAAATGCTTTTTTTTTATTTTATTTTTTGCTAAAATGCAGTTTTTTCCCCAAATTTTACATTTTTATGAGGGGTATTAGGAGAAAATGTCCCACAAAATTTGTAACCCCATCTCTTCTGAGTATGGAAATACCCCATGTGTGGCCGTCAAGTGCTCTGTTGGCGCACTACAATGCTCAGAAGAGAAGGAGTCACATTTGGCTTTTGGAAAGCAAATTTTGCTGAAATGGTTTTTGGGGGGCATGTCACATTTAGGAAGGCCCTATGGTGCCAGAACAGCAAAAAATCCCCCACATGGCATGCTATTTTGGAAACTACACCCCTCAAGGAACTTAACAGCGTACAGTGAGCCTTAACACGTTAAAGTTGGATGTGTAAATGAAAATTTTTTTTTTTCGCTAAAATTATGTATTTTCCCCAAATTTTTAATTTTTACAAGGGATAATAGGAGAAAATGCCCCCCAAAATTTGTAACCCCATTTCTTCTGAGTATGGAAATACCCCCTGTGTGGACATCAAGTGCTCTGCTGGTGCACTACAATGCTCAGAAGGGGAGGAGCACCATTGATCTTTTGGAGAGAGAATTTGGTTGGAATAAAAGTCGGGGGTCTTGTGCGTTTACAAAGCACCCTGTGGTGCCAAAAAAGTGGACCCCCACATGTGACCCCATTTTGGAATCTACACCCCTCACAGAATTTAATAAGGGGTGCTGTGAGCATTTACACCCTACTGGCGTTTGACAGGTCTTTGTAACAGTGGGCTCAAATGTACTTAATGCGCTCTCACTCCTAAGCCTTGTTGTGCGCCCACAGAGTATTTTACGCCCACATATGGGGTATTTCCATACTCAGGAGAAATTGCATTACAAATTTGGGGGGTCTTTTTTCTTTTTACCTCTTGTGGAAATAAAAAGTATGGGGCAACACCAGCATGTTAGTGTAAAATTTAAATTTTTTACACTAACAGGCTGGTGTAGACCCCAACTTTTCCTTTTCATAAGGGGTAAAAGGAGAAAAAATACCCCAAAATTTGTAACACAATTTCTCCCGAGCACGGAAATACCCCATATGTGGCCCTAAACTGTTTCCTTGAAATACGACAGGGCTCTGAAGTGAGAGAGCGCCATGTGCATTTGAGGACTAAATTAGGAATTGCATAGGGGTGGACATAGGGGTATTCTACGCCAGCGATTCCCAAACAGGGTGCCTCCAGCTGCTGCTAAGCTCCCAGCATGGGAGTTGTTGTTTTGCAACAGCTGGAGGCTCCGTTTTGGAAACACTGCCGTACGATACATTTTCATTTTTATTTGGGGGGGGGGGGGGACAGTGTAAGGGGGTGTATATGTAGTTTTACCCTTTATTTTGTGCTAGTGTAGTGTAGTGTTTTAGGGTACATTCACACGGGGGTGTGTTTTACAATGAGTTTCCCGCTAGGAACCTGCGCTGCGGCAGCTCAAACTTGAAGCAGGAAACTCACTGTAAACCCACCCGTGTGAATGTACCCTGTACATTCACATGGAGAACTGACAGATCGTGCATGCTGGGAGTTATACTTTTGCAACAGCTGGAGGCACATTGGTTGGGAAACCTTCAGTTAAGTTCTGTTATCTAACTCAGTATTTTTAAACCAGTGTGTCACCAGCTGTTGCAAAACTACAACTCCCAGAATGTACTGGAGGTACGCAACTACAACTCCCAGAATGGCAAGAAAGCTGTTTGCTGTTCGTGCATGCTGGGAGTTGTAGTTTTGCAAGATTTAGAAACCACCGCACAGTTATCTCCAAACTGTGGCCCTCCAGATGGTAGAAAACTACATATCCCAGCATGCACAGACAGCAAACTGCTGTGTGGGCATGCTGGGAGTAGTAGTTTTGCTAGATCTAGAGGGCCACAGTTTAGAGATCACTGCACAGTTATTGCCAAAGTGTAGCCCTCCAGCTGTTGCAAAACTACAAATCCCAGCATGCCAAAACAGCAAACAGCTGTTTGGGCATGCTGAGAGTTGTAGTTTTGCAACATCTGGAGGGTTACAGTTTAGAGACCACTGTATAGTGGTCTCCAAACTGTAGCCCTCCAGATGTTGCTAGGCAACTCACCAGCTTCCATAGTCTGCAGCACGCCGCACCAGGGAGCCAGCCGCACGTCATCGCCGCCCGCCGATCACCGCCGCCTCCGATGGTAAGTGACCTCTGGTGCTGGTCACCGATGGTTCCCCTGTTCTGCCCGCACAACTGTGGGTGGGCAGAACGGGGGAACCAAACTTTAACCCCCCTGCCCCCGATCTGCTATTGGTTGGTCGCTTCTGACAACCAATAGCAGGGATAGGAGGTGGCACCCCTGCCACCTCACTCCTATCCCTTCAGGGGGTGTGAGATCACCACCATGGGGCAGGGGGGACCCTCCTGGGCATTTGCTCGGGATGCCTGCTGATAGATATCAGAAGTCATCTCAGTCCGGTCCCCGCCCGGCGCGCTGCGGGGACCGAAAGTTCCACGGGCATACAGGTACACCGTGGGTCCTTAATCTGTTGGGGACCACGGGCGTATTGCGTCCTGGTACTTGAGGACCAAGGGCGTACCTGTATGCCCATGGGAATTTTAATCCCCGCTGCTAGCCGGACTGGGATCGGAACAGGATGCCTGCTGAAATCATTCAGCAGGCATCCCATGCAAATGCCTGGGGGGGTCCTGAGACCCCCCATGTCACCGATTGATTCAGATTGTCGATTCGCGGCGATTCCGGGCTGATCGGGACTCCGATGACCCGATCAGCCCAGAAAATAGGGATGATCGGAGCTGTCAGAGATAGCTCTGACCAGCCTGAAGGATAGGAGCGAGGTGGCAGGGGTGCCACCCCCTCCTATCCCCTGCGATTGGCCGATCAGTACTGATCGGCGAATCGCAGGGCAGGGGCGTTGGGTGTCAGTTGAGATCCCCTGCTCTGCCCGCCCCTGGATGTCGGGGCAGAGCGGGGGAGGATGTGCGGGGAAGATGGCGGGGACCGACGACCGTTACCTCGCGGAGCTGGGACCAGGGACCAGGACCAGCGTCTGACAGGAGGCGATGCGTACCAAGTGGAGGCAGCGGCGTACCAGATGCAGCAGTGAAGATTACCGTAAAGTGATCTTCACTGCTGCTTCTAAGAGGTTCAAAACCACAACTTCCAGCATGCCCAGACAGCCTTTGGCTGTCTGGGCAAGCTGGGAGTTTTAGTTTTACAACATTTGGAGGGCCACAGTTTGGAGACCACTGTCCTTCCAGATGTTGCAAAACTACAACTCTCAGCATGCCCATACGTTCCAGGCATGCTGGGAGTTGTAGTTTTGTTACATCTGGAAGGGCTATGTTTGGAGACCACTATACAGTGGTGTCCAAACTGTAGCGCTCCAGATGTCAATTCAAAGCATTTGGAGACTGTCCAGGCATGCTGGAAGTTGTAGTTCGGCAACATCTGGCCCTTCAGATGTTGCCGAACTACAACTCCCAGCGTGCCTGGGCAGTCTGGGCATGCTTGGAATTAAAGTATTGTAAGATCTGGAGGGCTACAATTTGGAGACCACTACACAGCGGCAAATTTTCCGCTGCAACGGGAAACTACTGTAAACCCCCGCCCGTGTGAATGTACCTTAAAAACACTACACTACACGAACCCTAAATAAAGAGTAAAACACTACATAAACACTACACCCTTACACTGTCACCGCCCTCCCCCCCCAATAAAAATGCAAAAAACGTCTTGTACGTCAGTTTTTCCAAAATGGAGCCTCCAGCTGTTGCAATATAGCAACTCCCAGTATTGCCGGACAGCCATTGACTGTCCAGGCATGTTGAGATTTTTGCAATAGCTGGAGGCACCCTGTTTAAGGAAAACTGACGTACAGTATTTGTGGTAGAGGAGGCAAGTGTAACGCTTGCATCCGGGGACACCCCTATGAAAATGCAAATGGTGCTCTCTCACTTCAAAGCCCTGTCGTATTTCAAGGCAACAGTTTAGGGCCACATATGGGGTATTTCCGTACTCGGGAGAAATTGCACTACAAATTTTGTTTTTTTTTTCTCTAATTTTTTGTACTCTAACATGCTGGTGTTGCCCCATAATTTTCCTTTATAGAAGGGATAAAAGGAAATAAAGACCACCAACATTTGTAACACACTTTCTCCCAAGTATGCAAATACCCCATATGTGGACGTAAAATGCTCTGCGGGCGGACAACAAGGCTCAGGAGTGAGAGCGCACTATGTACATTTGAGGCCTAAACTGGTGATTTGCACAGGGTTGGCTGCTGGTTACAGTGGTTCTGACATAAACGCAAAAAAATTTATATCCACACCTCATTTTGGAAACTACACCACACACGGCATGTAACAAGGTGTATAGTGAGCCTTAACACCCCACAGGTGATTTTTTTAAACAGTGGTCCGTAAAAATGAAGAATGTAATTTTTCATTTGCACAGCTCACTGTTACAAAGATCTGTCAAACGCCAGTGGGGTGTAAATGCTCACTGCACCCCTTGTTACGTTCCTTGAGGGATGTAGTTTCCCAAATAGTGTGCCATGTGTGGTGTTTTTCGCTGTTCTGGCACCATAGGGGCTTCCTAAATGCGACATGTACCCCAAAAACCAGTTCAGCAAAATTCCCTTTCCAAAAGGCCACTGTCGCTCCTTCCCTTCTGAGCATTGTAGTGCACCCACAGAGCACTTAACATCCACATATGAGGTATTTCCTTACTCGAGAGAAATGGGGCTTCAAATTTTGGGGGACATTTTCACATATTACCCCTTGTGAAAATAAAAAATGTGGGGTAACATCAGCATTTTAGTAAAAAAAAATAAAATTTTCATTTTCATGTCTAACTTTATAGAAAATTCGTCAAACACCTGTGGGGTGTTAAGGCTCACTGTACCACTTGTTACGTTCCTTAAGGGGTGTAGTTTCCCAAATGGTATACCATGTGGGGTGTTTTTCGCTGTTCTGACACCATAGGGGCTTACTAAATGCGACATGCCCCCCAAAAACCATTTCAGCTAAATTTGCCCTCCAAAATCCCATTGTCGCTCCTTCTCTTCTGAGCCCTCTAGTGCCCCCACAAAGCACTTTACATCCACATATGAGGTATTTCCTTACCAGAGAAGAATTGGGTTACATATTTTGGGGGGCTTTTTCTCCTTTTACCCCTTGTAAAAATACAAAATATGGGTCAACAAGAACATGTTAGTGAATTTTCGCCTCCACTTTGCTGCTATTCCTGTGAAACACTTAAAGGGTTAATAAACTTTCTGAATGACATTTTGAATATGTTGAGGGGTGCAGTTTTCATAATGGGGTCCATTATTGGGTATTTCTAACAAAACTGAACTGGTCCCTGAAAAATTCCGATTTTGAAATTTACTTGAAAAATTGGAAAATTGCTGCTATACTTTGAAGCCCTCTGATATCTTAAAAAAGTAAAAACATGTCAACTTTATGATGCCCACATAAAGTAGACATATTCTATATGTGAATCAATATATAGTTTATTTGGGATGTCTATTTTCCTTACAAGAAGAGAGCTTTAAAGTTATAAAAATGCTAAGTTTTCTAAATTTTCCTGATATTTTCAAAATTTATACCAAGAAATTATGCAAGTATCGATGAAAATTTACCACTAACATAAAGTAGAATACATCACGAAAAAACTATCTCGGAATCAAATTAATAAGTACAAGCATCCCAGTTATTAATGCTTAAAGTGACAGTGGTCAGAATTGAAAAAAAATCCTCTGGTCCTTAGGGTCAAAATGGGCTTGGTCCCCAAGGGGTTAAGTAGCAGGGTGTCAGGGCGTACCTGTACGCCCTGGGTCCTTAAGTGGTTAAAACACAGCTATGATAAAGTGGCATTTACTGTTCAAACAGGCATGTAGACAATATTAATTTATAAAATTTTTACTTGGATTTGGGATTTCTGTAGATATTTTTTTCTTTAATACTAAACATCTACTATATTATCCATATCTACAACTGGACCTGACTTGTAAACGACCATTTTTAGGTCCATTTGTATGTCTATGACCAAATGATTCGTGATATATTTTACTGTGTATAAAAAATTTGGATCTTACATTAATAAAACCAAATTGTGTGTTAGCAAATTACTGTAATGGTGTCTCATTTCCTATACATTTCTGAACTTCCTTTATTTTGCCCGTAGTTACTGTTCAGAGGTGGTGGTGGTGGTGGGGGGGAAGTGATGTGTCATGTCTCTGCAGTATAATTTCCATTCTGAAAATGTGTGTAAAATCCGGAAGATTTCCTACTAATTCAAGAGATGAGCAAGTGCCTTTAACCCCACACTTTATATCATTATACTTTCCATTTTACATATTCTTTAGCTGGCAGTAACTGTATAAATATCCACCACTAATTTATACAGGATTCTTTAGATTTCATTATTCAAGTGCTTTATATAACAGATTTAATTAATATGTAGTAAAAGAAGATTTGTTTTTATAAGATCCCAATAGGTTTAAACCAATTGTTCTATATAAATAAATACATTTATACATTTTCTTGTTATTTTCTTGTTATTTCAATAGGGCCAACATTTTCTACAAAGCTATAGACAACAAATTATTTTTTCATTTATTTTATGCAGTTTTTTGAGCATTTTAGAAAACAAGTCTAGTAGAAATGTGAATAAGCACAATAACTGCTGTTAAAAAAATATCTTTACAAGATTTTCTAACATAATTCTCCTTTTTTTTTTGGCTTATTATTTTTTTTTCTTTCAGGACCAGGGTGTGTGTATGAATATTTGCAGCACTACCTCAATATTAGATGTTCTTTGCCAGAACTCGAGACCCAACCAAAATGCATCCATATGAACAGGCACTCCAATATGCAGAAAAAAATATAGTGAATTTAGTGTCTCACATCCTAGCAGCAATGTTTCAGTCCCTTTTTCAAGCTTAAAGATACACAATACTCAGAGGCGTACTTAGTGCCCCTTGCGCCCCTGGCAAGGTGCTGTATGTATCGGTGCCCCCCCCTCTCAAATATATAGGGATTAAATACTCTGCCCTGCTGTTTGGATTATATACCGTGATCCCCTATATGGATTAGATACTGGATTAGAAACAGGAGGGGCAGAGCATCTAATCCATACATGGATCCATATGAATTAGATACTTTGCCCCCTATATAGATTGGATGCTGAAAGTGCCCAGGTCCTGATTAGGTCCTGATTGTGTCCCCACAGTTTCTCCCATAATCACTGCTGAACTTACAAGTGACTGCAGCAGTGATGGCACAGTCAGGAGAATACACATTGATATCAATGACCTGAGTGACGTCTTCTCTGTTGTCTTTTCTTTACTTCTTCATCTTGTCCAGGCACAAGGGCTTCTTCAAGCTACATATTCTCTGCAGTGTCTGACACTCGGACATCATCGGCTTCTCACTTTGTCAGCAGATTCTTGTTCTCTATATGATGACAATAATCATTATAACCCTGCTAAATACTGTGCCCCCTGAATATAATACTGCCAGAAAATGTGTCCCCAAAATATAATACTGCCATTCACTGTTTCTTCTCAGTTCAGCTGTATCCTACCCCTGCACTATCCTCCAGACCCCTCTGTCCTCCTCCAGGCTCCTTTGTCCCCCCAGACCCCTTAGTCTTTCTCCTAGCTCCTCTGTCCCCCTCCCCAGACCCCAAATCCTCTCCACCCCTCCCTAGACCCCTAAGGCTATTGTGGTGTCCCAGTACAGGAGTTGCACCCTGTACCCATGCTGCCTTGTAAGGCCGACTCCATTTGGTGACCCCTGCCCTCTGTGTTTTGTATATCAATCCTAAGTGCCTATGTTATCCAGTGTAATGTACATAAAATGTGCTATACCTTTAAAGGGGTTATCCACCATAAGGTGATTTTAGTACGTACCTGCCAGTCAGTAATGGACAGGCTTGGGAAGGATCTGCGCTTGTCTTGGGGCTTAATGGCTATGTTGTGAGATTACCATAACACAGTGGCTAGCTTTTTGTGAACTGGTATTTCCTGTGTGAGTTTTCTTTTTTTTTTTTTTTACTACAAATCTCATTATTCCATTTTCCTCCCACCCAACATCAGCCACCCCACCCATTGAAACATAAATGAGCTGCATCCATTCAAAAGACCTGTGGTTTTCAATCAGGGTGCCTACAGCTGTTGTATTAGTTGCAGAGTGATCTCTCTCCCACCAAGCGATCCCTCCACCCACTGAAGCAGAAAGGCTCCCCGTCATCAGCTGACTGGGAGACAACAGTAGTTTTGTATGCTGGTAAAAATAAATATTGGGGAGAATATCACATAAGAATTGTGAGAAAACCATCACACACAGGTACAGACACTATATTATGAACTACACTAACTTTACAGCCCCTGTAAGTGGAAGACCCCTTTAAGTGTTTTTGTCATGTGATTTTATCTAAGGGAGGTACCAGTGACCATGTGACCTACAAGGTGACCTATGGGACCCCTCCAGAGTCCCCCCCCATATAAACCCTGGGTGGAGCTAGCTTAGTCTTTTTTTCCTGCTTAGCTGAGTGCAGCAAGGTCAAGTCCTTGGTGTGTGTCTGGGGTCCAGAGGAGGCCTAAAATCTACCACGCAGCCATGGATCCACACATCCTTTACCCCCCAGGTTCAAGTCAATGCCTGGTAAGCTACAAACAGTGTAAAGTCTGTCATAGCCAGTCTCAGTCAAGTCAGTCCAAGTCAAGTCTGTCTCAAGTCAGCGTGGCCCTGCATCAAATTGTCCAAGTCCACTATGAGTCCCAGCAAGCCCTGTGGTCTCTGAAGTCACTGGTCACCTCCTTGGGCCTAGCCAAGCTGTATAGACTGTTACATCTTTCTGACTCAGTAAAGCTTCCGCCAGGATCCGTGCCTAGCCAGGATCCAGCAGTATACCTTTGGGTGGTGTAGAGGATAAGCCACACCCTAGCATCATGAACACAAGCGGTTAATGCCACCTGCCCGTAGGGTAATTCCATCTGCCCTCATCACACCCTCACCACAACTTTTGGCATCCTATGAATAGGATACTGGTGTGCACATTATGCAGAAAAGCACCCCCCCCCCCAAATGCGAAAAGAAATTGCGCCAGAAAGTGTACGGGACTTCATCAGTGAAAAGTGTTTATTCCGAGGTGAAATAGAGGGGGAGGTTAAGAAAAGACTGTTATCTGCCATTGTGAACTGTATAGATTCTTACCTGAAAGAGTTAATTTGGTCCGGCGTTTCCCACGCGCGCGAGCAATCGCAGCTCGGCCCATGTCAGTCCCCATTGGTGACACCTCTTCAATCAAGCGAGGAGAAACCAAAAGAGCCACCTTGTGTTGTACAGGGGAAGATTTTGCTGACCGGACCTAGACAGAAAGTTCCCAGGGCGCGGCCATCTTAGAGGTTCCGGCTGCTGTGCTCGTCTCTGGCAGTCACCCGCAAAGCCATGCTGCATCACAGGTTCCGCAACCACCACCGGTCATCAGTATCAGGTCTCCGGTGCAGGAATCTGTCATTACTGTAACGTTACTGTCCGCTAGTCTGGTCACAAGACTGTTCATCACAGGGTACCTGCAAAATAGAGGGGGAGTGTCAACTGTAGTACCCCCATCAGTCAAACTGGAGCCACTGCAGCACTTCATCAGTTCACTTGAAGGGGAATGCACTTTATTCTTCTTAAAGCGACAGCGCATTCAAAAATCCACAGGATGTCTGAACTCAGCGCCACAGACCAACCAGGCGCCAGCACCCCTTCATCTCCAGCGGTGAGGTCATCACCTGCTCCAGCAGCTAGTGTCCTGGCCCCTGCAAGCATCAACAATCCTGGTGTTCCAGCGACAGCAACGGTATTCATGGGGAATTCCGTCCTTCCCATCTACAATGGAGACCCCTTCACCCTGAGGGATTTCAAAGAGAAGATCCAGAGCTTGTTTGTCTTTTACTCTTTCCCTCCTAACCAACAGGTGCAACTGCTAACAGGACAACTCCAGGGACCGGCACTAGAGGAAATCCTCACCCGGCCAGCATCTGAGAAGGTGACGGTGGAGCAGATCTTTGAAGGACTGTACCAGGTATTTGAGTCACATACTCCATCAGAGGTACATCTCCGGCTGTATGAAAGGCGACAAAAGCCAGGTGAAACCTTGAGAGCGTATGCTGTAGCCCTACGGAATGCCCCAGAGACTGTCCAGAAATTAGATGGTATAACTCCCGAGCAGGGCAATAAAGTGTTAATGGACAAATTTATTGACGGAGCCCATAACAAATGGGACAAGGCCCAATTGAGAATGTTAGCAGCCCAAAACCCCCACATGTCATTTCCTGCTTTTAAAAGACTGGCCATCCAAGTGATTGAGTCAGGGACTGAGTTAGAGAAAGTTTATACTCCCCTTAAACCTGTTCAAGAGCCACTATGGGCAGTAGCCAGGCCTATACCATCACTGTCCCCTGTCCCTGCCTCAGTGCAACCCACTTTGCAAGTCACCGCAGCTTTAGTTCTACCGAGCGTTAAGCAGGACATTGAGCAATTGACCAAGGCTGTTAAGGAGCTTGCCAACCGGCCTCCTCCACCTGACAGTGACCCTCCCATGCCCAGGAAAGCTTCCCCTGCTCCTGCTCCCTGCAATCCCAGCTATGGTAATTCTCCACCCAATAGATACTCAGGGACTCAGAGACCTTTTTGCACCCATTGTAACAAACCCGGCCATTGGAAAATGCAGTGCTGGAATTTAAACGGATTCCCCCTGAGGTCGAGGACCGGCCCTCAGGAAAACAGTCACCAGGTCCAACCCTCAAACGACCTTAATCAGGACTCTCACTTTATGTTGCCTCCTGCCCCCTTGTAACAGTTATTGTGGAAGATGTACCTCTAGAAGCGTTGATAGATACAGGGTCACAAGTGTTTACCACATCTAAAAGTGTTTTTTTTATCAGCATTGGGATGTTAATCTGTTATGTGAGCCTGAGGATGTTAATTTCAGGGTAGTTGCAGGTAATGGGCAACCAGTCCCCAGACACGGATACTGGGAGTCAACCATTCAATTGGGTGAACACGTACTTAAAGGGCAGGGAGTGATTGTAACCAATGTGTCAGATAAGAGGTCAGCTGAATTTATATTGGGGATGAACATTATGAAAAACTGTTTCACTGAGATATTAGATACCTTGTATGCCTCTCTTCCCCATATGTCCCCTCAGACCAGCGGGCTGCGCAGCACCACTTGAAAGTTCTACAGGCACAGCAGAAGTTTGCCAACAAGAAGGGGAAATCTACAGAGTTTGAGTTCAAGACATCAGGTCTGTGACTTTACAACCCAACACAGAAACCATCATCTGGTGTGGTGCACGTCCCGGAATCAAGAACAGGGACTATCAGGCCCTGCTGGAACCTATGTAGTTAGAGCTGCGAGAAGTCTTGTCACTGTCACCAATGGGAGAGTTCCGGTGCGGTTAGTAAACCTGTCTGATTCTGGTACTGTCTTACCCAAATACACTCCAGTGGCTCAGTTGAACCTCCCAGAGCTGAAAGACATTGTGACAAAACCTCTGGTGGCATGACAGTGTGCAGTTCAAGTTACCGATGGATCCAGTGCTAACCCCCCAGAGCCATGGTGAGCACAGCTCCAGGTGGGGGACGACTCTAACCCAAGGGACCAGGTCAATAGGGTCATCAATGTTGCCATAAGGTACCACAAAGCTATCAGGAAAGACTTTGATGATCCAGCACCGCATCCTCACAGGGGACAGCGCGCCTATCAATCAGGCATTAATCAGACTATCAAGAGGATGCTGGCCGACATGAAAGAAGGAGACGTGATACAGGAAAGTCAGAGTCCCTGGGCGGCTCCACTTGTCCTGGTCAAGAAGAAAGATGGAACCATCCGCTTCTGTGTTGACCATAGGAAACTGAACAATGTCACGCATAAAGACACATCCTTTGCCAAGGATTGAGGAGTCGCTTACGGCCCTCAGGTCTGTTGCTTACTTCTCCACCCTGGATTTAACCAGCGGATACTGACAAGTGCCCATGGCAGTGCAGGATTGGGAGAAGACAGCCATTGTGATGCCCATGGGGTTATTCGAGTTTAAAAGTGTGCCGTTTCGGCTATGCAATGCCCCCGCTACATTCCAGTGTCTGATGGAAAGGTGTCTGGGTCATTTGAATTTCCAAAGTGTTTTGTACCTGGACGATGTCATTGTGTACTCCAAGTCTTACCAGGAACACCTCAGTCATCTGTGAGACGTCTTTCAAGTCTTGATCAAGCATGGGTTGAAGATCAAACCATCAAAGTTTCACTTGCTCAAACCTCAAGTCCATTGCGGACTCTTACACATCTGCTGACAGAACCACCAATCTTGGCGTATCCAGACTACAGTCAACCGTTCCAGCTATATACTGATGCCAGTTTTGAAGGTCTGGGAGCTGTTCTGGCCCAAGTCCAGGAAGGACAAGAGAGAGTGATTGCCTATACCAGTTGTAACCTGCGAGGAGCAGAGAAGAACAAGGCCAATTACAGTTCATTCAGATTGGAACTTCTCGCCCTGGTGTGGGCAATGACAGAAAAATTCAAGGATTATTTGGCTGCCACGCCATTTACAGTCTACACGAATAATTACTAGTGTTGAGCGGCATAGGCCATATTCGAATTCGCAATATTTCGCGAATATATGGACGAATATTCGTCATATATTCGCCAAATTTGCATAGTCGTAATATTTGTGTTTTATTTTCGCATATGCGAATATTCGCGTATTAAAAAATTAGCATATGTGAAATTTTGCGTCAGCGGAAATTAGCATATGCGGAAATTAGCATATACAAAATTAGCATAACCAAAATTTTGCATATGCGAATATTCGCACGCCAATCTCACACAGTATTATAAGAGCCTTCTTTACACCACACAAGATGGAAGCAGAGAGGAGTGATCACTGTGATGTGTACTGTGGAAAAAAAAAAAAAAAAAACGAATATTCGTAATTACGAATATATATTGCTATATTCACGAATATTCGCGAATTCGCGAATATGCGATATTCGCAAATAAAATTTGCAACACTTATAATAACCTGTTGGCCCCCCTGAACACTGCCAAGTTGGGTGCTGTTGAACAGGGATGGGCTTTAAGATTAGCTAATTACAGCTTTGCCATCAAGTACAGGAGCAGCAAGTCAAACGTCAATGCCGATGTACTGTCTCGGATGACCCCTGGGGAAGAACCACCTGCCCAAGATGTGTGGGGAGACATGGAGATGCCCCCATTTTATCAATGGTTTGTGAACCAGAATGTTGTGACCACCCTCATGGACAGTGAAACCAGGTCCGAAAGGGTTAACGAAGACCTGTATACCTGGAAGACTCTCCAAGGGGAAAGTCGAGTTATGGGGGATCTGTTGGACTACCTTCTGGTAAAAAAAGGTACCAACCCCTCTACGCTGGGCCCAGTGTGACTACGAATTGAAACGTCTGTGGCGACAGAGGAAGCGACTGTTTGTTCACAAAGGACAGTTATACCGAAATTCTTTGGTTCTGGTCTCTGGTGATCGACTTCATCAGATTCTGGTTCCCCAAAGAGATGTGGCGATGGTCCTCAACACATATCATTACCAGTAGGGACATTTCGGAGTCCACAAGACGGAAGCCACTGTTATTGGATCGGAATGTGGAGCAACATTGAGAAATGGTGCAGTGAATGTGCAGTCTGTAACGTCACCAAGAATGTGAGCAAGAATGCAAGAGCACCCCCTCCACTCCATCCAGAGTGACAGACCCAACCAGTTGATCGTGCTAGACCATGTGAAATTATCTCCTACCCGGTCCAGGTATACCTATGCTCTCACCATGGTTGGTCATTACTCCAAATGGGTTGTCATTGTACCCGTCAAAGATCTCACAGCCAAGACAGCAGCCCAGATGTTCTACTTCAACTGGGTGCAAACCCTTGGATGTCCAGAGTCTGTCTTAACGGACCATGGAACCGCCTTCGAGGCCCAACTCTTTCAAGAACTATGTCAATTTCAAGACTGCAAGAAACTCCGGACCACTGCCTATCACATTCAGGGAAACGGGCTCTGTGAACGTATCAACCAAGTCTTCATTTATATGCTGCGAGCAGCCTCTGTATCCAGGCCAGAAGAATGGCCCAGGTTACTGCCCAAGTTGTTGGAGATTTACAACAATACAGTGCACTGCTCCACCGGATACACCCCCTTCTTCTTGATGATGGGACGACACAGGCAACTGCCGAAAGACCAGACGTTTGGGTTGCAGGCCCCGAACAACAATTCTCCACAAGCATCTCTTGAGTGGGTTTCTGACCATCAGAGAAGAATTCAAGAGGCCACAGAGATTGGCCTGATAAAGACAACAAGAAGACTACAATCGCCATGCCTCCGCCAAACCACTTCAGGTGGGTGACAAAGTCTGGCTACGGAAGTTCCCGAGAACTAACAAATTAGATTCCATCTTGGAGACAGAACCCTAAACGGTGATGGCTATACCCTTTCTTAAATCTGATGTGTACAAAGTGCAGAAGCCTCGGTATGAGCCACAAGTCGTTCACCAAAATCGCATCAAAGTCTGTCTAAAGGAAGGTTTGCCACTTCTTCCCTCACCGTCTCCCCCGGATGTCCGACCTGCAAGGAAGTATGTTCCTGGTTGAGGAGATCCAGCCATCCATGGATTTTGCAACAGCTGGAGGCACCCTATTAGGAAAAAAACTGCCATGGGGACTGTTCTACTACCTGCCCTGCAATCTATTCATTGCAGACAGTGATCACTGTTGTGCAATAGGCACATCACTGATCAGTGTTATCGGCGCTCCATTACTACAGCCTGCAGAGGCTATCAGCATTATTAGAGCGCCGATGGGACAGAACGAGGCAGGTAAGTAACCTCCGCCTGTCCTCTCAGCTGATTGGGACCCAGCAGCATTATGCTGCCGGTGTCCCGATCAGCACCACTGAGCTGCCGGCAGTCACTTCGGCATTTTAGACGCCGCGATCAGCTTTGATCGCCGAGTCTAAAGTGTTAATGCCGCTGCACAGCTGCACGTTTATTAACGCCGCCCAGCCGTGGTGGGGTTAATTCACCTCCCAGCGCAGTCACAGTCGGCCGCACATTGAAGGGACCGCAGGGAACTAACTTACCGCTGGAGCCCGGCTCTGCTCGCTTGTTTAATTGTCTTCTCCCATGCGGCCGGGCCGGCCCCTTCATTGTGCGACACACTGTATAAGGCATCCATGGCGAAATATGACCGCGTGCCCACAGAGGGGGCTCGGCGTGCCACCTGTGGCACGCGTGCCATAGGTTCGACATCACTGGTATAGATATAGCGATCAATGTATCAGAATATTATAGACGCAACAGTTACATCTATCTTTTTTCCACATTTCTTCCCCACCTTATATTTTCATATATTCTTTCACATCTTAGTTTGATATTTATCCCTATACTGATTATCGTTCATCATATCTTCATTACACCTTACACCCATAGAATAGACCTCACTAGTGGACAGTAATAATTTGTCTATTAAATATTTTGTCGAGGCTGTATAGGGTACCTAACCTTGTTTTACCGGTCCTTGTTAAGTCTTAAACCCCTCCATATTGTAGAGCTACCTGTTTCTCTATAACTACGCATCTATAATACACACATCTATCACATCCATCTTACATACAAACAGCTATCATACATACATACATATCTATCATACATATGATAGCTATCATACATATGCAGAGCTATCATACACATGCACAGATATCATACGCACACACATCATACATATGCACACACATCATAAATACAAACATTCACAGTAGGAGTAATATTAGCATATTAAAACATAACCTTTAATTACAACCATTAACATAAATTACCCTTAATTTTAATAAAAACAATACTGAAAAAATAAAACAAGGTACACAAATAAGGTGGGGACAGGTGGTTGACCTTATGCCGCCCTGATGCTGAACCCTCACCAATAACGTCAATCTAAATTCCTTCACAACAAAACAAGATCGTGTCACTGGACACAACCAATGTTGGGACTGAGATACATTGGTTGTGTCCAGTGACACGATCTTGTTTTGTTGTGAAATAATTTTATTTGACATGACTGGTGAGGGTTTAGCATTGGGGCGGTATATGGTCAGCCTCCTGTACCCACCTTATTTGTGTACCTTATTTTATTTTTTCAATATTGTTGTTATCAAAATTGTGGACAATTTATTTTAATGGTTATAATTAAAGGTTATGTTTTCATAAGCTATTATTACTGTGAATTCTTGTTCAGGTTAGCTCTAAATATATCAGCGTATCTAGATAATTTCTTCAGTGCGTAAATACAAACACGCACATCATACATATATATGCACACCCCCCCTTTCTCAATCTCCTCACTAATCCCACGCAACCCCCCATCCTCCGTCTCCTCACCCCAACCCCCCTTCCTCTGTCTCCTCATCCCCCCCTTACTTGGTCTCCTCACAAAACCCACACAACCACCCCCCATCCTCAGTCTCCTAACTAATCCCACACAACCCCCCTCCCCCATCCTCTGTCTCCTCACCCCAACCCATCCTCCCCTTTCTCTGTCTCCTTATCCCCCCTATCCTCAGTCTCCTTACTAATCTCACAATCACCCAGACAACCCCCCAAACACCTCCCCCCCATCCTCAGTCTCCTCACAAATCTCACAATCACCCAGACAACCCCAGAAACACACCCCCCCACAAATCCTCAGTCTTCTCATTTCTGTATCAACCCCCGCAATCCTCTGTCTCCTCAGATCTCAGACTCACCCTCCGGTGCAGTGGTGCTGGTCACTGCTGTTTCTCCTGTGTGCATTGGGGTTGTCAGGTGCTTGGGGCTGACGTGCGTGCCTATGCGGGGCACGTCAGTTCCCAGCAAGTGTCATGTGCTGGCAGAGTAGTCAAGCTCTGCTGCAGCCCAGGAAACAGTGTAGCACTGTCAGCGCGGCTCCCCCTGTGCTCCTTGGCGCAGGCAGCGATAACCACATAAATTAACCACATCCCTTGCATAATTGCTGTGCTTTGGCAGCTGATCTTGCTGCCCTGACACTTATTTAGTAGCGGGGTGGCCTGACTTGTTTTGCAGCCTGCACCCCTCCCGGGAGTGCTCCCCCGGCGGGGGCCAGGTTTGCCAAACAGTAGGTACGCCACTGACAATACTTAGGGGGTATATATACCCAAACACATGTTCAATCAATACAAAGTGCAAAGTGTTAATCTATTGATCCATTGCATACATACAATTCTAAAAAAGTATTTATATATTAACCCATAAAAAATTCATATAGTGTTAATATAAGTATTGTGTATCTTTAAAGGGGTATTCCAGGCAAAACCTTTTTATATATATATATATATATCAACTGGCTCCGGAAAAATAAACAGATTTGTAAATTACTTCTATTAAAAAATCTTAATCCTTCCAATAGTTATTAGCTTCTGAAGTTTTCTGTCTAGCTGCTCAATGATGATGTCACGTCCCAGGAGCTGTGCATGATGGGAGAATATCCCCATAGGAATGGCACAGCTCCCGGGACGTGAGTCATCATTGAGCAGTTAGACAGAAAACAACAACTCAACTTCAGAAGCTAATAACTATTGGAAGGATTAAGATTTTTTTAATAGAAGTAAATTACAAATCTGTTTAACTTTCCAGAGCCAGTTGATATATATAAAAAAAGTTTTGGCCTGGAATACCCCTTTAAGCTTAAAAAAGGTTCCAGTGTGGGACTGAAACAATGCTGCTATGATTTGAGACAATAAACTCACTATATTTTTTCTGCATATTGGAGTGCCGCACTATTGCTTTTATATATATATATATATATATATATATATATATATATGCGTCATGACTATGGAGGCCATTGGAGTACAGTAAACTCATTGTCATGTGTGAGATGATGTGCGCTTTGAGGTGCATTATGCTACTGGCAGTAGCTATCACAAGATGGGTCCACTGTGGTAATAAAAGGATGGACATGGTCAGCAACAGCCGGTACAAACAATCAGGCCCAATAAATAATGACTTAAATCTCCCTGCTACCCATTTTGATGCTTGGTTTAAAAGGGTACTCCGCTGGAAAACATTTTTGTTTTTAATCAACTGGTACCAGAAAGTTAAACACATTTGTAAATTACTTCTATTAAAAATCTTAATCCTTCTAGTATTTCTAAACTTCTGTGTGCTCCACAGGAAGTTCTTTTCTTTTTGAGTTTCTTTTCTGTCTGACCACAGTGCTCTCTGCTGACATCTCTGTCCATTTTAGGAACTGTCCAGAGCAGAGAGCACTGTGGTCAGAGAGAAAGGAAATTCAAAAAGTTAAGAACTTCCCTTGGAGCACACAGAAGCTTAAAAATACTAGAAGGATTAAGATTAATAAAAGTAATTTACAAATATTTTTTAACTTTCTGTCAGTTGATTTAAAAAAAAAAAAAATGTTTTCCAGTGGTACCCCTTTAACCTTCAGCAAGTTGTTTCTGATCACACCTACATGCCTAAATGCATTGAGTTGCTGCCATGTAATTGGCTGTTTAACTATTTAAGTTAACAAGCAATTGAACAAGTGTTCCTAATACAGCAGCAAGTGAATTTATATGCATAATTATTCTATGTTAAAATTTTTCCTGTGAAAACATAGAAACATCATTGGTTTCATTCAGAGGCTGAATTGTTCCAATTCCTTTAGTCAATAGAGAATTGAGAAAGGTCCATATTAAGCCTCCCCCGATGCACAGGCATACACCTCTACATAAATACAGCAAACCTGTGCGCCCATATTGAAACACTTGCTAGCTCTGAGCTGGCGGAGATTTCAACAGCAGTTTATGCTGTTTTGGCAGCGTAACATAGTAAAATAGTTCATAAGGTCGAAAAAAGACCAGAGTCCATCAAATTCAACCTATAAGCCTAATGATTCCCTACTGAGTTGATCCAGAGGAATGCAAAAAAAACCTCATACTCAAGGTAAAAATTAATTGCCGACTCCAAATATGGCATCAGAATAGATCCCTGGATCAACCTTCTGTCCATATAGATCTAGAATCCATAACCTGTAATGTTATTATTCTCCAAAAATGCATCCAGACCCCTTTTAAATTATTTTACAGAGTTAACCATGACCACCTCCTCTGGCAGAGAATTCCACAGTCTCACTGCGTGTAGAAACCTTCTTTTCTTCTGACAGGGATGCTCCCTTGTAGAGGATGCCCCCCCAGAGATCTCTGTACGATCCCCTGATATGTTTATACATAGTTATTAGGTCGCTCCTAAGCCTTCTTTGTTCTAAGCTAAATAACTGTAATTCTGATAATCTTTCTGGATACTGTAGTCCTCCCATTCCCCGTATTACCCTGGTTCCCCGTCTTTGAACCCTCTCCAGCTCCACTATATCTTTCTTGTACACTAGTGCCCAGTACTGTACACAGTATTCTATGTGTGGTCTTACTAGTGATTTGTACAGTGGTAGAATTATTTCCTTGTCGTGGGCATCTATGCCCCTATTGATGCACCCCATGTTTTTATTTGCCTTGGCAGCAGCTGCCCGACCCTGGTCACTACAGCTAAATTTACTGTTAACTAAGACTCCCAAGTCCTTTTCCACGTCAGTCGTCCCAAGTCTTCTCCCATTTAATACATAATCCCAGCCCGGATTTTTCTTCCCCATGTGCATTACCTTTCATTTATCAGTGTTGAACCTCATCTGCCACTCCCCAGCCCAAACCTCCAATCCATTTGTAACAGTGCACTGTCCTCCATAGTGTTTACCGCTTTACAGAGTTTAGTATCATCTACAAAGATTGCTACTTTACTGTTCAACCCCTCTACAAGGTCATTAATAAATATATTAAATAGAACAGGACACAAGACTAACCCCTGTGGTACCCCACTAGTAACAGTCACACAATCAGAATAAGTACCATTAACCCCTTAACGACGCAGGACGTATATTTACGTCCTGCGCCGGCTCCCGCGATATGAGGCGGGATCGCGCCGCGATCCCGCATCATATCGCGTTGGTCCCGGTGCTAATCAACGGCCGGGACCCGCTGCTAATACCACACATCGCCGATCATGGCGATGTGCGGTATTAACCCTTTAGAAGCGGCGGTCAAAGCTGACCTCCGCTTCTAAAGTGAAAGTGAAAGTGACCCGGCTGCTCAGTCGGGCTGTTCGGGACCGCCGCGGTGAAATCGCGGTGTCCCGAACAGCTGACAGGACACCGGGAGGGCCCTTACCTGCCTCCTCGGTGTCCGATCGGCGAATGACTGCTCCGTGCCTGAGATCCAGGCAGGAGCAGTCAAGCGCCGATAACACTGATCACAGGCGTGTTAATACACGCCTGTGATCAGGATGAGAGATCAGTGTGTGCAGTGTTATAGGTCCCTATGGGACCTATAACACTGCAAAAAAAAAAAAAAAAAAAAAGTGTTAATAAAGGTCATTTAACCCTTTCCCTAATAAAAGTTTGAATCACCCCCCTTTTCCCATAAAAAAAATAAAACAGTGTAAAAAAATAAATAAAATAAACATATGTGGTATTGCCGCGTGCGTAAATGTCCGAACTATAAAAATATATCATTAATTAAACCGCACGGTTAATGGCGTACGCGCAAAAAAATTCAAAAGTCCAAAAAAGCGTATTTTGGTCACTTTTTATACCATTAAAAAATGAATAAAAAGTGATCAAAAAGTCCGATCAAAACAAAAATCTTACCGATAAAAACTTCAGATCACGGCGCAAAAAATTAGTCCTCATACCGGCCCATATGCAGAAAAATAAAAAGTTATAGGGGTCAGAAGATGACATTTTTAAACGTATAAATTTTCCTGCATGTAGTTATGATTTTTTCCAGAAGTGCGACAAAATCAAACCTATATAAGTAGGGTATCATTTTAACCGTATGGACCTACAGAATAATGATAAGGTGTAATTTTTACCGAAATATGCACTGCGTAGAAACGGAAGCCCCCAAAAGTTACAAAATGGCGTTTTTTCTTCGATTTTGTCACACAATAATTTTTTGGTGACGCAAAAAATAAGCCAAAATATGGATTTTTAGGTGGAAATTTGAAAGGGTTATGATTTTTAAAAGGTAAGGAGGAAAAAAATGAAAGTGCAAAAACGGAAAAACCCTGAGTCCTTAAGGGGTTAATGATCCCCTTCTGTTTCCTATCACTGAGCCAGTAACTTATCCATTTGCACACATTTTTCCCCAGTCCAATCCTTCTCATTTCATGCACCAATCTTTTATGTTGCACCGTATAAAATACTTTGTAAAAATACAGACATACGACATCCAGCGATTGCCCCTGATCCAGTCTGGAGCTCACCAAATCATAGAAGCTGATCAGGTTAGTTTGACAGGACCGATCCCTCATAAAGCCATGCTGATGTAAGGTCATACATTTATTTTTAAGATACTCCAAAATAGTGTCCCTTAGAAAACCCTCAAACAATTTACATACAACGGAGGTTAAACTAACAGGTCTATAACTCCCGGGGTAACTTTTTGACCCCTTTTTAAATATTGGTATCACATTTGCCATGCGCCATTCCTGGGGAAAAGTCCCTGTTACTATAGAGTCCCTGGATATTGAAAATAGGGGTCTGTCTATTACATTACTTAACGGGGGTGAATGCCATCTGGACCTGGTGATTTGTCTATTTTGTTTTTTTGTAAGTGGCACTGTACTTCTTCCTGTGTTAGACAGGGGACCTGTACTGGGGAGTTTACCTTATCTCACTGTATTTCACCTGGTATTTCATTTTCCTCGGTAAACACAGTGGAGAAGAATTTGTTTAATATATCTGCTTTGTCCTGATCCCTGTTTATAATTAATCCTCATCATTTTTTAAAGGGCCAACACTTACATTTTTAACCTTTTTGCTATTTATATAGTTAGTTTTACTCTCTTTGGCAGTCTTTCTGTCTCTATCTTTGCGGCTTTTATCTTTTTTTTTTTTTTTAACATATTTTACATTTTTCTCTATAGCTTTTTAATGCTTCTTCACTGTTGTCCTGTTTTAGTAGTTTAAATGCTTTATTTTTGTCATTTATTGCCCCCTAAACATTTTTATTCATCCATATTGGTTTTCTTTTATTTCTGACCCTTTTATTCCCATAAGGTATATACCTCTTACAGTGAGAATTTAAGATATTTTTAAGTCTCCAATTTAGTGTTAGTATTCTTGTTTTTGAGGACATTATCCCATTTTATATTGTTAAGGGCTTCTCTGAGTTGATCAAACTTTGCCTTCCTAAAGTTCTTTGTTTTTGTGGCCCCTCGCGAGATTCCCTTATTGAAGAACAAGTTATAATGTATAATATTATGGTCACCATTTCCTAGGTGTCCTTCTACTTGCACATTAGTTACTCTGTCAGATCTGTTGGTTAATATTAAGTCTAGTAGGGCGCTCCCTCTGGTCGGGACCTGCACCATTTGGGACAGATAATTGTCTTTAGCTATAGTCAGAAACCGGTTTCCTTTGAGATTCACAGGTCTCAGTCTCCCAGTTTATATCAGGATAATTAAAGTCCCCCATTATTATCACATCATTCTGATTTGCTGCCTTGTTTATTTGCCTCAGTAATTGATCTTCTGTCTCTTCCATTATGTTTGGTGGCTTATAGCAAACCCCTATCAGATTTTTTTTTTTTCATCTTCATAAATTTCTACCCATAATGACTCCACATTATCTTTTCTCTCCCATATATTCTCCCACAGTGTGGTCTTCAGACTCGATTTCACATAAAGACAAACTCCTCCCCCTTTCCGCTTTGTCTGATCCATCCTGAATAGACTATAACCCTGTATGTTGACCGCCCAGTCACAGCTATCATCCAACCAAGTCTCTGTTATACCATCTATGTCATCATATTCCTCAGACATCAAGCACTCCAGTTCGTCAGTTTTATTGGACAGACTTCTGGCATTAGTCAACATGTAATTCAATGGTGTATGTTTTTTCTTCCTATGAAGCCTATCCCTTTTAACTATTCTAAGCCCTCCCTCCGCTCCACCCCGCAGTAAATCTTTTAAGCGTTGGTGGGCATACCCCCCTTGGCCCATTAGCACATCTCTTTCAGTTAGTCTACACCCCTTGTGTGTGTGCTGGTGAAAGTGGCAAAAAATTGCACAGCATCTGCAGCTAGCGCAGAAATTGTGTGATTTTGTTCCATTTTTGCCACTTTCACAAGTAATCACACTTGATAACTATCCCCCATAATGTCTTAATAAATACGATTTATTAATAATGTTTGCCTCTTTAAAAAAATTTTTTACAGTACAAGAAAAATCATAAATAATGCTGTAAACTAAGACATTCTGAAGACTGCCAGATGGATTGCACCCAAGAGATCTTAGAGAACTAAGTTCAGTAATATCTGTACCCCTGTTCATGATATTTAGAGATTCACTGGTGTCTGGTATTGTCCCAAGGGACTGGCGCAAGGCGAATGTGGTGCCAATCTTCAAAAAGGGCTCTAGGTCTTCCCCAGGAAACTATAGACCGTTAAGTTTAACGTGCATTGTGGGTAAATTGTTTGAAGGACTTATAAGGGATTACATACAGGAATACATAGGGGATAATTGTATTCTAAGTGATAGCCAGCATGGGTTTACTAAGGATAGAAGTTGTCAAACCAATCTAATTTGCTTTTATGAAGATGTGAGTAGAAGCCTTGACCGAGGAATGGCTGTGGATATAGTGTTTCTGGATTTTGCTAAAGCGTTTGAAACTGTCCCTCATAGACGTCTGACAGGTAAGTTAAGGTCTTTGGGTTTGGAAACTTTAGTTTGTAACTGGATTGAACACTGGCTCATGGATCGTACCCAGAGAGTGGTGGTCAATGATTCGTACTCTGATTGGTCCCCGGTTATTAGTGGTTTACCCCAAGGTTCAGTACTGGGCCCGCTGTTGTTTAATTTATTTATCAATGATATAGAGGATGGTATTAACAGCTCTGTTTCTATCTTTGCAGATGACACCAAGCTTTGTAGCACGGTACAGTCTATAGAGGAGGTGTATAGGTTACAAGATAACTTGGATAGACTAAGTGTCTGGGCATCCACTTGGCAAATGAGGTTCAATGTGGATAAATGTAAAGTTATGCATCTGGGTACTAATAACATGCATGCATCGTATGTCTTAGGGGGGATTAAACTGGCAGAGTCACTGGTAGAGAAGGATCTGGGTGTACTTGTGGATCACAGACTACAGAATAGCATGCAATGTCAGGCTGCTGCTTCCAAAGCCAGCAGGATATTGTCATGTATAAAAAGAGGCGTGGACTCAAGGGACAGGGACTAAATACTTCCCCTTTATAAAGCATTGGTACGGCCTCACCTGGAATATGCTGTTCAGTTTTGGGCACCAGTCCATAAAAGGGACACTGTGGAGCTGGAAAGGGTGCAGAGACGTGCGACTAAACTAATATGGGGCAAGGAACATCTTAGCTATGAGGAGCGATTAAAGGAGTTACAATTGTTTAGTCTTGAGAAGAGACATTTAAGGGGGGATATGATAAATGTTTATAAGTATATTAATGGCCCATACAAAAAATATGGAGAAAAACTTTTCCAGGTTAAACCCCCCCAAAGGACGAGGGGGCACTCCCTCCGTCTGGAGAAGCAAAGGTTTAGTCTCAAGGGGCGACACGCCTTCTTTACCATAAGAACTGTGAACTTATAGAACAGTCTACCTCAGGAACTGGTCACAGCAGGAAAAATTAACAGCTTTAAAACAGGGTTAGATACATTCCTGGAACAAAATAATATTAATGCTTATGAAGAAATATAAAATCCCATCCCTTCCCCAATATCGTGCCACACCCCTACCCTTCAATTCCCTGGTTTAACTTGATGGACGTATGTCTTTTTTCAACCGTACTAACTATGTAACTATGTCACTATGACTGTGGGTGCCATCGCTAGGAATGCTCAGGAATATGCCTTCACATAGACGGCAATGCATTCCGTGTGGAGTCCGCAGATAGAATAGACATGTTTATTCTTTCTGCGCCACATGTTTCTGGGCAGAAATTCTGCTATGTGATCACAGCAGCAGCATCCCATTTAAAGGGGTACTCCGGCCCTAAGACATCTTATCCCCTAAGCCGTCACGCCCCCTCTCATAGACTTGCATTAAGGGGGTGGGGCGTGACATCACAAGGGGGCGGAGTCGTGACGTCACAATACTCCGTCCCCGGAGCAATCATCACTCCGTGCTGAGCTGAGACAGGTGGGTGCTGCATGAGAGATTGATTGCGAGGGGTCCCCAGTGGCCTGACCCTCGCGATCAGACATCTTAGGGCTGGAGTACCCCTTTAATTCAAAGGGACTCTACTGCTGCGGAATCTCTCTGTGGAAATTCTCGTGTGTGAATATAGCCTAATAGTAACTGTCACGATGCCGGCTGGCAGGTAGTGGATCCTCTGTGCCAGAGAGGGATTGGCGTGGACCGTGCTAGTGGACCGGTTCTAAGCCACTACTGGTTTTCACCAGAGCCCGCCGCAAAGCGGGATGGTCTTGCTGCGGCGGTAGTGACCAGGTCGTATCCACTAGCAACGGCTCACCTCTCTGGCTGCTGAAGATAGGCGCGGTACAAGGGAGTAGGCAAAAGCAAGGTCGGACGTAGCAGAAGGTCGGGGCAGGCAGCAAGGATCGTAGTCAGGGGCAACGGCAGAAGGTCTGGAAACACAGGCAAGGAACACACAAGGAACGCTTTCACTGGCACTAAGGCAACAAGATCCGGCAAGGGAGTGCAGGGGAAGTGAGGTGATATAGGGAAGTGCACAGGTGAACACACTGATTGGAACCACTGCGCCAATCAGCGGCGCAGTGGCCCTTTAAATCGCAGAGACCCGGCGCGCGCGCGCCCTAGGGAGCGGGGCCGCGCGCGCCGGGACAGAACAGACGGAGAGCGAGTCAGGTAGGGGAGCCGGGGTGCGCATCGCGAGCGGGCGCTACCCGCATCGCGAATCGCATCCCGGCTGGCAGCGGAATCGCAGCGCCCCGGGTCAGAGGACGTGACCGGAGCGCTGCCGCGGGGAGAGTGAAGCGAGCGCTCCGGGGAGGAGCGGGGACCCGGAGCGCTCGGCGTAACAGTACCCCCCCCTTGGGTCTCCCCCTCTTCTTAGAGCCTGAGAACCTGAGGAGCAGACTTTTGTCTAGGATGTTGTCCTCAGGTTCCCAGGATCTCTCTTCAGGACCACAACCCTCCCAGTCCACTAAAAAAAAATTTTTCCCTCTGACCTTTTTGGCAGCTAAAATTTCTTTGACCGAGAAGATGTCCGAGGAGCCGGAAACAGGAGTGGGAGGAACAGATTTGGGAGAAAAACGGTTGAGGATGAGTGGTTTGAGAAGAGAGACGTGAAAGGCATTAGGGATACGAAGAGAGGGAGGAAGAAGAAGTTTATAAGAGACAGGATTAATTTGACACAAAATTTTGAAAGGACCAAGATAGCGTGGTCCCAACTTGTAGCTAGGGACACGGAAGCGGACATATTTAGCGGAGAGCCATACCTTGTCTCCAGGGGAAAAAACGGGGGGAGCTCTTCTTTTCTTATCCGCGAACTTCTTCATGCGTGATGAAGCCTGTAAGAGAGAATTTTGGGTCTCTCTCCATATGATGGAAAGGTCACGAGAAATTTCATCCACAGCGGGCAGACCAGAGGGCAAGGGAGTAGGGAGGGGGGGAAGAGGGTGACGGCCGTACACCATGAAAAATGGGGATTTGGAGGAAGACTCAGAGACCCTGAAGTTATACGAGAATTCGGCCCATGGGAGGAGATCTGCCCAGTCATCCTGGCGGGAGGAAACAAAATGTCGCAAATAATCACCCAAGATCTGGTTAATCCTTTCTACTTGTCCATTGGACTGGGGATGATATGCAGAAGAAAAATTTAATTTAATCTTGAGTTGTTTACAGAGAGCCCTCCAGAATTTAGACACGAATTGGACGCCTCTATCCGAGACAATCTGCGTAGGCAACCCGTGAAGACGAAAAATGTGTACAAAAAATTGTTTAGCCAACTGAGGCGCAGAAGGAAGACCAGGAAGAGGGATGAAATGTGCCATTTTGGAGAATCGATCAACGACCACCCAAATAACAGTGTTGCCACGGGAAGGGGGTAAATCAGTAATAAAATCCATACCAATCAGAGACCAAGGCTGTTCGGGGACAGGCAGAGGATGAAGAAAACCAGCGGGCTTCTGGCGAGGAGTCTTATCCCGGGCACAGATAGTGCAGGCTCGCACAAAGTCCACAACATCCGTCTCCAGAGTCGGCCACCAATAGAAGCGGGAGATGAGTTGCACAGATTTCTTGATACCCGCATGACCTGCGAGATGGGAGGAGTGACCCCATTTGAGGATTCCGAGGCGTTGGCGAGGGGAAACAAAGGTCTTTCCTGGAGGAGTCTGCCTGATGGAGGCAGGAGAAGTGGAGATCAGGCAGTCAGGTGGAATGATGTGTTGCGGAGAGAGTTCAACTTCTGAGGCATCCGAGGAACGAGAGAGAGCATCGGCCCTAATGTTCTTATCGGCAGGACGAAAGTGAATCTCAAAATTAAATCGGGCAAAGAACAGAGACCACCGGGCCTGGCGAGGATTCAGCCGTTGGGCAGACTGGAGGTAGGAGAGGTTCTTGTGGTCGGTGTAGATAATAACAGGAGAACTTGATCCCTCCAGCAGATGCCTCCATTCCTCTAGTGCTAATTTAATGGCTAGAAGCTCTCGATTCCCGATGGAGTAGTTCCTCTCCGCTGGAGAGAAGGTCCTAGAGAAAAAACCACAAGTGACAGCATGCCCGGAAGAATTTTTTTGTAGAAGAACAGCTCCAGCTCCCACTGAGGAGGCATCAACCTCCAATAGGAAGGGTTTGGAAGGGTCAGGTCTGGAGAGGACGGGAGCCGAAGAAAAGGCAGACTTGAGTCGTTTAAAGGCGTCTTCTGCTTGAGGGGGCCAGGACTTGGGATCAGCATTTTTTTTGGTTAAAGCCACGATAGGAGCCACAATGGTAGAAAAATGTGGAATAAATTGCCTGTAATAATTGGCGAACCCCAAAAAGCGTTGGATAGCACGGAGTCCGGAGGGGCGTGGCCAATCTAAGACGGCAGAGAGTTTGTCTGGATCCATCTGTAGTCCCTGGCCAGAGACCAAATATCCTAGAAAAGGAAGAGATTGGCATTCAAACAGACATTTCTCAATTTTGGCATAGAGTTGGTTGTCACGAAGCCTCTGAAGAACCATACGGACATGCTGGCGGTGTTCTTCTAGATTGGCAGAAAAAATTAGGATATCGTCCAGATATACAACAACACAGGAGTATAACAGATCACGAAAAATTTCATTGACAAAGTCTTGGAAGACGGCAGGGGCGTTGCACAGTCCAAAGGGCATGACCAGATACTCAAAGTGTCCATCTCTGGTGTTAAATGCCGTTTTCCACTCGTCCCCCTCTCTGATGCGGATGAGGTTATAGGCGCCTCTTAAGTCCAATTTAGTGAAGATGTGGGCACCTTGGAGGCGATCAAAGAGTTCAGAGATGAGGGGTAAGGGGTAGCGGTTCTTAACCGTGATTTTATTAAGACCGCGGTAGTCAATGCATGGACGTAGGGAGCCATCTTTTTTGGACACAAAGAAAAATCCGGCTCCGGCAGGAGAGGAGGATTTACGGATAAAGCCCTTTTTTAGATTCTCCTGGACGTATTCGGACATGGCAAGAGTCTCTGGGGCAGAGAGAGGATAAATTCTGCCCCGGGGTGGAGTAGTGCCCGGGAGGAGGTCGATAGGGCAATCATAAGGCCTGTGAGGAGGTAGAGTCTCAGCTTGTTTTTTGCAGAAAACATCCGCGAAGTCCATATAGGCCTTAGGGAGACCGGTTACTGGAGGAACCACAGAGTTACGGCAAGGGTTACTGGGAACCGGTTTTAGACAGTTCTTGGAACAAGAGGACCCCCAACTCTTGATCTCCCCAGTGGACCAATCCAGGGTAGGGGAATGAAGTTGAAGCCAGGGAAGTCCAAGGAGAATTTCCGAGGTGCAATTGGGGAGGACCAAAAGTTCAATCCTCTCATGATGAGATCCGATGCTCATAAGAAGGGGCTCCGTGCGGAAACGTATGGTACAGTCCAATCTTTCATTATTTACACAATTGATGTAGAGGGGTCTGGCGAGACTGGTCACCGGGATGTTGAACCTGTTGACGAGAGAGGCCAAAATAAAATTTCCTGCAGATCCAGAGTCCAAGAAGGCCACTGTAGAGAAGGAGAAGGCAGAGGCAGACATCCGCACAGGCACAGTAAGACGTGGAGAAGCAGAGTAGACATCAAGGACTGTCTCATCTTTGTGCGGAGTCAGCGTACGTCTTTCCAGGCGGGGAGGACGGATAGGACAATCTCTCAGGAAGTGTTCGGTACTAGCACAGTACAGGCAGAGGTTCTCCATACGGCGTCGTGTCCTCTCTTGAGGTGTCAGGCGAGACCGGTCGACCTGCATAGCCTCCACGGCGGGAGGCACAGGAACAGATTGCAGGGGACCAGAGGAGAGAGGAGCCGAGGAGAAGAAACGCCTCGTGCGAACAGAGTCCATATCTTGGCGGAGTTCCTGACGCCTTTCGGAAAAACGCATGTCAATGCGAGTGGCTAGGTGAATAAGTTCATGTAGATTAGCAGGAATTTCTCGTGCGGCCAGAACATCTTTAATGTTGCTGGATAGGCCTTTTTTGAAGGTCGCGCAGAGGGCCTCATTATTCCAGGACAATTCTGAAGCAAGAGTACGGAATTGTACGGCATACTCGCCAACGGAAGAATTACCCTGGACCAGGTTCAACAGGGCAGTCTCAGCAGAAGAGGCTCGGGCAGGTTCCTCAAAGACACTTCGGATTTCCGAGAAGAAGGAGTGTACAGAGGCAGTGACGGGGTCGTTGCGGTCCCAGAGCGGTGTGGCCCATGACAGGGCTTTTCCGGACAGAAGGCTGACTACGAAAGCCACCTTAGACCTTTCAGTGGGAAACAGGTCCGACATCATCTCCAGATGCAGGGAACATTGGGAAAGAAAGCCACGGCAAAACTTAGAGTCCCCATCAAATTTATCTGGCAAGGATAAGCGTATCCCAGGAGCGGCCACTCGCTGCGGAGGAGGCGCAGGAGCTGGCGGAGGAGATGACTGCTGAAGCTGTGGTAGTAACTGTTGTAGCATAACGGTCAGTTGAGACAGCTGTTGGCCTTGTTGCGCTATCTGTTGTGACTGCTGGGCGACCACCGTGGTGAGGTCAGCGACAACTGGCAGAGGAACTTCAGCGGGATCCATGGCCGGATCTACTGTCACGATGCCGGCTGGCAGGTAGTGGATCCTCTGTGCCAGAGAGGGATTGGCGTGGACCGTGCTAGTGGACCGGTTCTAAGCCACTACTGGTTTTCACCAGAGCCCGCCGCAAAGCGGGATGGTCTTGCTGCGGCGGTAGTGACCAGGTCGTATCCACTAGCAACGGCTCACCTCTCTGGCTGCTGAAGATAGGCGCGGTACAAGGGAGTAGGCAAAAGCAAGGTCGGACGTAGCAGAAGGTCGGGGCAGGCAGCAAGGATCGTAGTCAGGGGCAACGGCAGAAGGTCTGGAAACACAGGCAAGGAACACACAAGGAACGCTTTCACTGGCACTAAGGCAACAAGATCCGGCAAGGGAGTGCAGGGGAAGTGAGGTGATATAGGGAAGTGCACAGGTGAACACACTGATTGGAACCACTGCGCCAATCAGCGGCGCAGTGGCCCTTTAAATCGCAGAGACCCGGCGCGCGCGCGCCCTAGGGAGCGGGGCCGCGCGCGCCGGGACAGAACAGACGGAGAGCGAGTCAGGTAGGGGAGCCGGGGTGCGCATCGCGAGCGGGCGCTACCCGCATCGCGAATCGCATCCCGGCTGGCAGCGGAATCGCAGCGCCCCGGGTCAGAGGACGTGACCGGAGCGCTGCCGCGGGGAGAGTGAAGCGAGCGCTCCGGGGAGGAGCGGGGACCCGGAGCGCTCGGCGTAACAGTAACAAGGTATTTTTTTTTTTTTTTTTTAGTAGTTCATAACTTGTAAGTAAATTTAGCTGCAGAAATGTAAAGAACTTGTTGGGGATATATTAGCTGAATGTACTGACAGGAAACAAGTCTATACTTCTATACTGGGAATGTCCAGGATGCTGCTTGTACATTGCTTATTGTGGAAATGATTATCTGAATCCTGTCATCACCTGAGTAATGAGCTTCCCAAATAACAAAATTGTGATGTGAAGGGGGTGGGGGCGATCCTGCCTTCCTCAGAAACTCATTTTAAATATGATTGTTATCCAGTTGCATAGGGGCTAGAGGTGAAGTATACAGATCTGTTGTATGAGATTTATGAATTGTATAAAAGCATGATACATTATATCTCCTTTTGTTATTTCACTCTTAGAAACAATTATTTCAATTCTGGTGATTTAGGTTAAAATGTCTCCTTTTGTTCAGATTCTCATCATTATTACATATGTTTCATATTATAGCGAATGATGTGGAAAACTTAATTTGAAATATTGTTTTATGGCCAACTGGGTTGATAAAAAAGGAACCATAGCCTATTAAACATAACAGATAATGGCTACTTAGAACATTTACCCATATTTTTCGCCCTATAGGACGCACCGGCGTATAAGACGCACCCAATTTATAGGTGCAAAATCTAAAAAAATAAAGATTCTGAACCCAACAGTGGTCTTCAACCTGCGGACCTCCAGATGTTGCAAAACTACAACTCCCATCATGCTCGGACAGCCATTGGCTGTCCGGGCATGCTGGGAGTTGTAGTTTTGCAACATCTGGAGGTCCGCAGGTTGAAGACCACTGATATAGGAGGTAGTACTCACGTGTCCCCGCCACTCCGGACCCGTCACCGCTGCCCTGGATGTTGCTCCATCGCTGTCGCCACGTCCCTGTGGTGTCCCCGACGCTCCGGACTTCTTCTTCCCCAGGATCCACGCTCTCCGTCGTCGTTGGATGACGGCGTGCGCGACGACGTGATGACGTCGAAGGAGTGCGCAGGGGATCCCGGCACGGAGAAGACACCGAGGAGACAGGTAAGGTCCCTGACGGTGTCCTGTAAGCTGTTCGGGATGCCACGATTTCACCGCGGCGGTCCCGAACAGCCCGACTGAGCCAGGTTAGTGTTATTTTCGCTTCAGATGCAGCGGTCAGCTTTGATTGCCGCGTCTGAAGGGTTAACACAGGGCATCACCGCGATCGGTGATGTCCTGTATTAGCGGCGGGTCCCGGCCATTGATGGCCGCAGGTATTCGCCGTATAAGATGCACCAACTTTCCCCCCCCAATTTTGAGGAAGAAAAAGTGCGTCTTATACGGCGAAAAATACGGTAAGACCCAAAAGCGAGAGATATGTACAATGCTATGTCTCCACGGTGGTGGCACTGCAGGAAAACGATAAACATACTTCCTTGTTTCCCCAAAGTTTACCAGTCATTGTTGGGGGCCCTAAAAGCAGGACATTTTGTGTACACAATATAGGGGCTTGCCCTCATGATCTCTTACAATACATTACTCGCAGTTAGTTAAAAATGCTGTAGTTAAATTAATAATAACTAAACAACAGCAACAGCTTATCACCAATCCTTCACTAATGCCATGTACAAAGTATTTTTCCTCTTCACAATCTCCCCCATGGGCCCTCAATCTGTAATAATGCCACTCTTGTCCCTTGGTGTCCCGTTCAGTAAAAGTGGTTCTGAGAGTCTCCACACAGTCCACCGTCGGTAAACACCTCCATGGAAATGGACGAGCTCCGGGGGGGTGGAGAAAACAATCCGTCCGTTTAACCCTTAAAGGGTAGCTCCCACCATCCTATATTTTTTTTTCTGTCCCTGCCTATTGCACATCTATCCCTAACCCCCTCCCTGCTTTTAATTTTTCTTTTTGCTATATTAAAAATAACTTTTTGTCTGCCTGGTAGTGTGCTCACTACCAGGCAGACTTCCCCAGCAGGCACCATGTCACTGATGCCTGCTGGGGCCGACACTTCCGCCCTTAGTTCATATACACAGGGTGCCTCCAGCTGTTTCACCACTACAACTCCCAGCTTACCCTGACATCTATTGGCTGTCAGGGCATGCTGGGAGTTGTAGTAGTGAAACAGCTGGAGGCACCCTGTGTATATAAACTATAAGTTAGTGCCATGCAGCGCTACGGCGCTACCCTGTTCCCTCTGTCACAACCCGCATACCATGTTCTCTCCGTTCTGATACCTGCAGAGTCCGGCAGCGGGCGTGTAGGGGCTGCGGCGGCGACAACATGTGCGGGAGGAGTGGCCTCCCAGCCAGTGGCCGGGGAGCCAATGCGCTCACTCCCACCTGTCTGATTGACAGGCAGGGAGCGAGCGCAGTGTAAATGAATTAGGACCGATTGCCTGGCTGCAATCAGTCCAAATTTAGGCGTGACGTCACGCCGTGCTGCAGCCGGCCACTAGGAGGGAGACCCCTAGTGGCCGGTTTTCAAACGTAAAATTCACCCATAAAATGAAAAATGATAAATGATAAATAATGAAAATATATTACAGATATGTTGTAGTACATAAGTTCTACAACATATCAAAAAATAAAGTTGGTGACAGTGCCCATTTAATAAACCTTTTTTATTTTCAAGTCCGTATTCTATAGATATTAATTTCAGTCCCCGAGAGTTCCTCTTTTATTGTTTCCCCCACACCCCCGGAGTTCATCCGTTTCCACGGAGGTGTTTATCGGTGGTGGACTGTGTGGAGACTCTCAGAACTGCTTATTAAGACACAACCTCCCCTGGATTTTGTGGTCTGAATGCTGAGGCTGAACCACAGGACTCTGCAGACATACCAGTCATTGTGTCAATGCCTATTACAGTGTTGTGCTCTTAGCGCAACATGCTCAGGTTAGGTAGCCAGGTATGTAGGTAGGTAACTAGCCAGGTATGTAGGTAGCTAGCTAGTTGGGTAGCCAGGCATGTAGCTATGTAATTAGCAACAGGAGAATACAGCAGCACACTGCTAGCACAAAGATATAGATGAAACATGAGTATATAGATAAAACATGAGTATATAGATAGAACATGAAAAGCTATACAGCTGTAATGCAATAAATGAAGATATGAAACTATGAAAATATGAGGTACTTAGCTTGCAAATTTGGCGCCAAATAGCGTGGACCGTCCTACCACGGTAAGTTAACCTCATTCTGGGACCGACCCTACACTGTGTATATGCCTCTGTGTGGGGAGGTCTAACTTACCCGTGGTAGGACGGTCCACGCTATTTGGCGCCAAATTTGCAAGCTAAGTACCTCATATTTTCATAGTTTCATATCTTCATTTATTGCATTACAGCTGTATAGCTTTTCATGTTCTATCTATATACTCATGTTTTATCTATATACTCATGTTTCATCTATATCTTTGTGCTAGCAGTGTGCTGCTGTATTCTCCTGTTGTTGTATATTTAGCCCAGCAGCTTGCACCTGAAAGCCAGGTTTTTACAATAGTTTGGATCAATAGTGCTGGCCAATTTATCCTTTGGTAGCTATGTAATTAGGTAGCCAGGTTTGTAGGTAGGTAGTCGGGTAGGCAGGTATATAGCTAAGTAGTTAGGTAGCCATATATGTAGGTAGGTCAGTGTGCCTCTAGTTGTTGCAAAACTAAAACTCCCAGAATACTTTGACAGCCTCTGGCTGTCTGGGCATGCTAGGAGTTGTAGTTTTTCAACTTCTGGAGACACCCTGGTTGGGTAACACTGTGGTAGGTAGTTAAGTTGCCAGGTATGTAGCTGGGTAGCCAAAAATGTAGTTAGGTCACAGTTTTCCAACCAGGGTACATCCAGCTGTTGCAAAGCTACAACTCCCACCATGTCCAGACAGACTCTGGCTTTCTGGGCATGTAGGGAGTTGTAGTTTTTCAACTTCTGGAGGCACCCTGGTTTGGAAACACTGTGGTAGGTAGTTAAGTTGCCAGGTATGTAGCTGGGTAGCCAGTAATGTAGATAGGTCACAGTTTCCCAACCAGGGTACATCCAGCCATTGCAAAGCTACAACTCCCAGCATGCCCAGACATACTCTGGCTTTCTGAGCATGTAGGGAGTTGTAGTTTTCCAACTTCTGGAGGCATCCTGGTTGAGAAACAGTACATACCTGGCAAGTTATGATGATATGGTGTTCTTTGGATGCAACTCAGCATTTTTTCTCCTTCAAACACGACGAGTTGAGTTTTTACCAAAAAGTTCTACTTTGGTTTCCTCTGACCAAATGACATTCTCCCAATCCTCTTCGGGATCATCCAAATGCTTTCTAGAAAACTGCAGATGGGCCCGGACATGTACTGGCTTAAGCAGGAGACACATCTGTCACTGCATGATTTGAGTCCCTGGCGGTGTGATGTGTTACTGGTAGCCTTTGTTACTTTGGTCCCAGCTCCCTGCAGATCATTCACTAGGTCCCCCCGTGTGGTTCTGGGATTTTTGCTCACCGTTCTTGTGATCATTTTGACACCACGGGGTGAGATCTTGTGTAGAGCCCCAAATCGAGGGAGATTATCAGTGGACTTGTATGTCTTCCATTTTCTAATAAATGGTCCCACAGTTGATTTCCTCCCACTAAGCTGCTTGCCTATTGCAGATTCAGTCTTCCCAGCCTGGTGCAGGTCTACAATTTTTGTTTCTGGTGTCCTTCGATAGCTCTTTGATCTTAGATCTTAGCCATTGTGGAGTTTGGAGTGTGAATGTTTCAGGTTGTGGACAGATGTCTTTTATACTGATAACAAGTTCAAACAGGTACCATTAATACGGGTAACGAGTGGAGGACAGAGGAGACTCTTAAAGAAGAAGTTACAGGTCTGTGAGAGCTAGAAATCTTGCTTTTTTTGTAGGTTACAACTTACAACTTAAACAAGATGTCCAGCGAAAAAAACATGTGTCCTGCAGATAGGGGATAAATATCTGATCGCAGGGGAGTCCAACCACGAAGCTCCCCCCCTCCCCCCGCGATGGGGCCTCGGCTTGACCCGGGCTTTGCTCTGCTAAAGCGCGTTTCATACGCAGCACAAATACGATACGAACGTTGTGTCTCCACCTCTCCCATAGAGATGAATGGAGGGGGCATGTTTTGACCAGCTGACTGTAATTTACTGACTGTAATTTACAGTAGCAGAGCCGGGGCCGAGCCAGGGTCCCCTACGGGAGATAACTGGGGTTGCAGCTGTTGGATTACCCAGGATCAGGATTACCCCTATCCTGAAAGGGGATAAAAACTTTTTTTGCTGGACATCTCCGGATCTCAGATCAGGAACATTTTTCATGGGTGAACAAAATTCATACCTATGTGTGCAAACTGTAGCAGGGTTGTTCTTTCTTTAAAACTGAAAGTGGGCAAAAGTGTTTCCATTCCTAACAATCTGGCACTGTATTTGACTTTGCACTCTGTTGTTTGCTATGCACTATATTGCTGTCTTTGCAATGTATCGTTCTCCCTGTGAGCTAATGTTGTCTTTGCGATGTAGTGTTGTATTTGCGATGTATTGTTGTCTTTGCACTGAACTGTTCTCTTTATGCTATATTTTCTTTTCACTTTATTGTTGTCTTTGTGCTGAGTTGTTGTCTTTGCATTAAATTGTTGACTTTATGCTGTATTGTTGTTTTTGCACAACATTTTTGACATTGCAGTGTATTGTCTTTGCACTGTATTTTTTGTCTTGGTACTGTATTGTTGTCTTTGCATAGTATTGTTGTCTTTGCCCTGTATTGTTGGCTTTATTCTCTATTGTTGTCATTGCGCTAAATTGCTGACTTTAGCGCTGTACTTTAGTTATTGTTGATTGCATTTACATGTTCCTTCTTTTGTCACTTTGACCAGTTCATTAATAGATTAATACCAGACATATTTGTATATGTGTTTTCTATAGAATTCTGTTTATAAATCATCTGTTAGAACATTTTCCTAAAGTATTTGGGGATTAATGTGGTATTTATGGGCAGATGTTAAATGATAGATATTATTCTTGGGTACCAGACACATTCTTCTGTGGAGTCATGAATGCTAATTTTGAGGGTAGCGAAGGCTGTAGCCATACAGATTTTCTAGGATATATTTTCATACAGGAATTTTTAATGCCTAGCTGGGACTTGCTATGGGCTTAATTCACACGTGGCAGATATGTCGCAGACATTTTTGTGGGTGTCCCACCTGAATAGGCTTTGCAGAAATCAATGCACATGCTACAGAAACATCACCTATATAGGAGAGATTTTTAAAAGTTTCTGCAAAAAATCTGCTATATATTAAACTTTAGGATTTACCCCAGGATGAGAACCCCAGTTCATATGTGTTAAGGACTGCTTGGGACCCATCTATAATTTCCAGGGGTAAGAAAGAGCTCTGTATTACATAGTCACCCATTTGTTTACATAGGCACATGTAATGCTATATACCTAGTGGTGTAGTCCTCCTTAAGTGTTCTGCAGATGGTTACTGAGGGTTTTAGGGGCCAGAACCACAAGCTGTGAACTAATTGACAGGGAATCTATGGTAAAACAAACAAAAATTATTTGTGGGATAAAATTGAAAAAAACTAAATAAAAAAAAACAAACAAAAAAAAAAAAAACAACAACAGAAAAACCGCTTCAGTTTCTACATAAAAATAACATGTTCTCGTTAAAAATGACATGCTATCTTTATTCTGTAGGTTTATATAATTAAAATGATACCCAGTTTATTTAGGCTATGTGTTGTACTACTTTTAAAAAATTATAACTTTTTTGTACGTAAATTAACATGCTTAAAATTGTCCTCTTATGACCCCTATAACCCTTTTTTTTGCGCATACATTTTTTGTGCTGTGATCTGTAGGTTTTGTAGGTACCACACATAAAAAGTTTTTCTATCTGATAGTACCCATATAAGTAGAGATGAGAAAAGTTACAGTGATTCGAGGACATGTATTGCCCCTGACCATAGTTACAGCTCCAGATGTCTGCGCTGCCGTGCACACCGACAGGCTCAAGGACTGGCCCACCTTCTCTTTCACAAAATTGTGCAGGGCTGGTACTGCCTTCTTCGCAAAGAAACAAAGCCTTGGCACTCTCCACCTTGGCTTGGCTTAAGCCATCAGTTCTCTGAAAGGTGCAGAGTCCACCACTTGAAAAGGGAGGGACTGCAGCACCAGCAACTTGGACAGGAGCACATGCAGCTTCTGCGCCGTTGGATGAGAGTGTGCATACTGTTGTCTCTTTTACATGGCTTTGCCGATGGTTTGTTGGCGGAATGACTGACTAAAAGTAGGAGGACCAGGAGCATCTGGAGCAACAGTAGGAGGGTATGACACACAGCTCACTCTGGCTGGCTGAAAGAGGGAGCAGCGTGCCACCGAGTGATGCAGCATTCTGGAAACTACATCAGAGCCACGGTTCTGTAAGGCTGCTTTATGGTGGCGCAGCATATGTTGATGCAGGGCTATGGTGCCAACATTGGGACCTTGGCCACGCTTCACATTCTGTTGACACATCTTGCATGTGGCTATGTTAACCTCCTCCAGATGCTTGATGAAAAACTGCCACACCACCGAGCAACTGATTTTCCCAACATCAGTCCGCACTAATTGACTGCTACTGCCGCCGTCTCCAGGAACCCCTGTTCCACTACCTCTCGGGAAGGTAGGCTGCCGCAGGTGGTCTCCCCCGGGCACGTTTGACTCCAGAATTTTCACTTCTGCCACCATGCTGACCGCCAACCATGCTACCACCTTGCTGGCTCAGCTGCTGCCTCACGGGCAACCTGCAACCTTCTTCTCCTAATGATAAAGCCCTTTCTGCACCCGGCTCCCAATTGCGATCGGCTTCATCATCATCAACAAGTGTCTGCATGTCACTGATGTCCTCCTCAGGTTCCTCAACAGTGTCTGCTTCAGGACCCTGAACGCTGGCAATACCGCCTCCCACATCACTCTCCTTATCACTACTTGCCTGCCTAGCAGAGGAAGCGGCAGATGTCTCTTCCACTTCTTGGCTGGGCAGTAGCTGCTGACTGTCCTCTATTATATCGTCCTCACTGAATAGTGGAGCTGAACCCACAGCATAAGATACTTCTGTAGGGGAGGGAACAGCATAGGACAAAGGCAATGGGAGGACAGGGACTGCTCCCGGGCCATGCCAACTGAGGGTTGTGTCTGAGGAACCCACCGACTGTTGACTGGGGGTATCAGATGTCACTCACTTGTGATGAAGTGGATAACCGTGTTAACCAATCAATGACGGCAGGTAGGTTGCTATTCTAGACACGACTGTTAGCTGATACCGGGAGCTCAGGCCTCTCGCTGAAACTCCTGCTGCGACTCGCTCCTAGTCTGTTGCGACCTCTGTCTGATGAATTTAGGCCTCTGCCACTCCTCTGTGCACGTCCTGGCACTTCTCTGCCTGACATACTTAGTGTGCATATGAGGGGAGTACAATACGCTTCACTACGCTTAAAACAGTATTTGTCTAGAACAGCACCAGGTGTGTACTTTTGGCTGTCCTTTCACAGTATCTAGGCCTTTGACAGATTAACAGGTACAAAATTGTACACTATTTAGATATAGGTATGGGGTATGCACTTATGAGGGCAGAAAAATGCGCTACAGTACGCTTAAAAAAGTAGTGGCGTAAAACACCAGATACTGATTACTTTTGCCTGGACTTTCACCGTATCTAGGCCCTTGACAGAATAACAGGTGCAAAATAGTATACTACTTAGATGTACGTATGTGGTATGCACTTATAAGGGCAGAAAAATACACTACAGTACGCTTAAAAAACTTATTTTTGCACAACAGCAGCAGTACACAACAGTGATTCAGCAGTCGCTGTGCACCTTACCCAAAATTGCACTCTCTCACAGACCATTAGGAATGGTTTGCTGGGTGTATTATACCGTCTACAGACTAGTATAACCAGCAGATCATCTGTTGTGGAACAAAGAGGGCAGAAACATGCGCTACAGTACGTTTAAATAAGTATTGGAGTAAGACACCATACGGTGATTATATTTACCTGACCTTTCACAGTATCTAGGTCCTTGACAGATTATAAGGTATAAAATATTACACTACTTAGATGAGGGCAGAAAAATATGCTACACTACGCTTAAAAAACATATTTTTGCACAACACCAGCAGTACACAACAGTGCTGCAACACACAGACACTGTGTACTAAACCCAAAATTTCACTCTCTCAAAGACTGTGAGGAATGGACTGCTGGATATTATACCGTCTACAGACTAGTATAACCAGCAGACCATTTGTTGTAGAACAAAGACACATAGTTGCACTGAAAAATTATTCCTCCATCCTCTGCTGTTTCTCAAGCTGAGCCAGCTTGTTCAAATGTATGAGGCAACACAGAGCTCTCTGCCCCTCTCTGTAATACACTGCTGTAAAAAGTGAGTGGGAGGTTAATGGCTGCAGTAAAAAAAAAAATCTGTGAAAAATGCACTGCTCTCTGTCATCCAGAACGCTTACGTGACTATGGGGTGAAACACTGCTGGAAAAAGCTTGTTTGTGTAGCATACAGTGCTGTCCTACCTCTCTGCAGTGAACGGATGAAGTTACTAGCTGGAATATGGCTGCCGATTATATAGGGCTGTGACAGCACAGGGGTGACTGGCTGCTGATAGGCTGCATCCTGCATGTGATTCAGGGTCATCCCGCCTACCCTCATTCCTGCCTTCCCAGAGTTCCTTGCCCCATGTCCTCACATGTGGATCCGCCATTTTAGATGCCCTGGAGCCTGAACCAAACTAAATGGAGTTTAATGAAGCGATTTGCGCAATAGAATCGTGGCGATATTCGCTTTCGTTGCAAATCCAATTTTCATGAACTTTGTAACAAATTCAGATTCGGCAGATTTAATTCGCTCATCTCTAATAACTTCTAATATATTTTTTCCAGAAAAAACATCCAGGTCCCCCAGAAAAACATCCAGGCCTTCACTTTAAAAAATGTGATTGTTTTCTACAGGCATCATCTTTATATGTTGCATAAGAACTGCACCAAACAAAATGTCCTCATGATCTCTATTGCCAATGCAGATTGGCTACTCATTGAATTTCACTTTTATCCAATTCTCCAGAAAAGATGGTTCTTCTTTGTAGCCCCCTGTAACCGTCTTTCTGTTTAGTTGTGAGGGCTGTTTTTTGTGTGGCTTTTTACCGTTGGTATAAGTCCCATTTTATTCAGTTGATTTTTTACAGTTGTCACAATCATTAACTCCTGTTTTTTTTCCATTTGTTGTTTATTCTTTTCTTCACTTTTTATTTTACATGTATATTGGTTACTAAGTTTTCTTTCCTGAAACTTTGGCATCTTCCATGATCTTCCTAAATCTTTTTCTTTTACAACCTTACTATTTTGTTTATACTTACACCAATTTTTTCACACAGCTGACTGGGAACAACTAACAATTTTTGCCACACTCTGTGTTGGATTTCCATTTTAAAGAAGTTTTAAAATCCCTTCTATTGTTTTAATTGACAGATTAGCCAAGTTTTAGAGCTCCGTAAGGTCTGTAAGTACATTCTTTTTTTAACCGAAGAAAATTTGGAGCATTAGACTTGTTCCATTATTTGTCTTAGAAATGTAAACTACAAGATGATTTCATAATTTTTTTTTTACCTCAACAATTTTTTTTTTTTACTCGATCTACAAAATCATATGCTATTTATTAAAATAATTTACTTTCATTTGTTTGAAGTAAAAAAAAAAAGTGTTATGATTTTTTCCTGGGGTTTTAAAAGGCTTTAGTGGAGAGGTAGAAAAATACATAACATTTTCTAAAGTAACTAAACATGCTACTAAATGTTCCATGCTAAACTTTGTAGTTACTGGATAGGTGAGGTGAACAGGCAAGCAAAGTATGTTTGCCAATAGGCTCCAACACCTGACCTTGTTTACCATTGTCTCGTGTTCTCTATTTACTCATATTCCATTAGAGAAGTCATGCAGTAAATGGACCAGAAAAGTGGCTTTTTGTCAGACTGTACTTATACTAGATCGAGAATCAGCAAAAGCCTAGATACAGATATGGACAAAATTGTTGGCAACCTTCCATTAAAGATGGAAAAAAACCACAATGCTTCCTTAATAATGTGGAACTGATGAGAGAAATAATGAATAAAAATGTACCAAAATTAACTGAGAAAATCAGATATTCTTTTTTAATTGTGGTTCAACAGAATCATTTAAAAAAACAAACAAAATTATGAAACTGGTCGGGGAAAAATGTTGGTCCCCTGAACTTAAAATTTTGTTGCACAACCTTTTGAGGCAGTCTCTGCAATCCAGCGATTTCTGTAACTTTTAATAAAGCTTATGCACTAGTCTCCAGGTATCTTGGCCCATTCCTCATAAAATACTGCTCCAGTTGTCTTAGGTTTGAAGGGCACCCTATTCAGACTGCATGTTTCAGCTCCCTCCAGGGGTGTAGTTATAGAGGTAGCAGTTGCATCGGGGCCCTGGTGCCTACGGGTGCCACGAAGCACATCTGCCCCATAAGGAAGCAGTACAATAATTGGCATATGGGGCCCTGTTGCATTTTACATCGGGGCCCAGAAGCTACAAGCTACGCCTCTGACTTCCTCCACAGATTTTCAATAGGATTTAGATCAGGGCTCATAGAATACCATTCCAGAAAAGTACAATGTTTTTGCTCTTAGCCTTTCTTGGGTGTTGCTAGCTGTGTGTTTGGGTCATTATCCTGTTGGAGGAACCATAAGCTTTGACTGGCAACACATTTCCACCAGAATGCCTTAATAGTCATGAGATTTCATTGTACTCTGTACAGATTTAAGACACCCTGTACCAGATGCAGCAAACAGCCCCAAAACATAACCGAGCCTTCTCCATACTTCACAGTAGGTATTGCATTATTTTCTTTCCGTAGAAAAGAAAACCAGGGCAACTCACCAAATACGTAAACTTCAAGCTTCTTTATTGATCCATGAAGGGTATAAACAGTGCAAGACACGGGTGGACAATCAACAGGGGGACGTTCGTTCGGGGCTACGGTGCCGTTTCGCAAGATATGCTTCAACTGGCCCACATCGTCTTCCAGCCGGAAACACATTTAAATAACCCTCCCCTCCGTTGCCATAGAAATGAGCCAAACAAAAGGTAAGTGCAATTAAAAATGTTAAAAACAACTGTGTGATACTCCTAAGATTTTCATTTATGTTAGTAATGCACTGAGCTCGCTCAGTACGTTCATTGAGACCTAAAGGCCCCATTGCTTCCAACCGAAGAATCCATTTAGTTTCATTTCTTAACAGTATTTCTTCTCTATTTTTCCCAGCAACACCATGTTCGATCCTTTCAAGTCCGGCAAAACGGAATCCATATTTTTCTTTAGAATGAAATTCATTAATATGTTGAATAAATCTAGTGGCTCCGATGCCGGTCCTGAGGGATCGAACATGTTCGCGGATTCTGTGAAATAAGGGCCTTTTTGTCTTCCCAATATAAAATAATTTACATTTACATACCAATGCGTAAACCACATGAGAGGATCTGCATGTAATACATTGTTTCACATTAATAGTATTACCTGCTAATTCTACAATTCTACATTTCATATTTAGAGAGCAAAATGAACATGAACCGCAAATAAAATTCCCTTTTGGGCGTAATTCAGACAGCCAATTCTGTCCCGCTGCGTTTTTTCCTTTTTTCAATAAGTCTCCAACTGTTTTAGTTTTTCTATATGTAACAATCGGTTTTTCATTAGTAATTACTGCTATGTCAGCATCTTCTTGTAAAATATACCAATTATTCGTAATAGCTTTTTTCACTACATTATTAATAGGAGTATTTGAAAAAGAAAAAACGCAACGTTTGTTGTTTTTTCTGTCTTTCGTTTTCAGCAAAACTTCTCTTGGTATTCGATCTATTTTCTTTCTTGCATCTAAAATTAAATTAAGAGGATAACCTCTCTGTTCCAAACGATACTGTAAGTCATCTGCCTGTTTTTGAAACAGTATGGGACTGCTGTTAATTCGTTTTAGTCTGACTAGCTGACTGTATGGGATACTATTTTTGACCTGGGGGGGATGGGATGATTGATAATGTAACAATGAATTTTTGGCAATCGATTTTCTAAAACCAGATGTCACTATATTGCTATCCACAATATCTATCTGTACATCTAGAAATTCAAGATGTTGATCTCCAAATACATATGTAAAAAACATATTAACTCCATTCACTTGGTTAAGATACTCAACAAAGGCAGCAAATTCCTCCTGTGAACCATCCCAAATAATAAAGAGGTCGTCCACATATCTGAGAAAAAGTTTAATTTTACCAATAAAGGGGTTCTTGGATGTGAACACCCACTTGTCTTCCAACATGGAGAGGAAAATATTGGCATAAGCACATGAGGTGGGAGACCCCATGGCTGTACCATGTGTCTGTCTATACCAATCCCCTCCAAACTGGAAGACATTATTACTCAACACGAATGTAAGGGCTTCAGTAACAAATTCAATAAAGTCAGATGACTTGCCTGTTTTCCGTAGGATAGTGGTCATAGCCTCCACACCCGAATCCAAAGGGATTCGGGTGTATAGGCTCTCCACATCCACGGAACACAGTTTTAACCCAGGTTGCCAATGAAAATTATTCAAAATTTTAATTAAATCTCCGGTGTCCCTGAGATAAGAAGGTAATTCTCTCAATAGAGGCGACACTAACCAATCAACATAACTGGACAAATATTCTGTCGGTGACCCAATCCCAGAGACAATAGGACGCCCCGGGGGCTGGGTCACCGACTTATGGACTTTCGGCAAAATATACCAAGAAGGTTTTTTAATGTTCCTAGGGAGGAGACGTTCAGCACTTTTTCTACTGATAACCCCTTTTTCATGAAATTTCCGAAGTAGCGATCTCAAGTTGTTGATTATTTGTGGACAGGGATCTTTTTTTAATTTACAGTAGGTATTCTCATCTCCTAACTGTTTAAGAACCTCTGTATTATAGTCAGTAGTTTTCCACAGAACAACCCCCCCACCCTTATCAGCCTTGGTAACAACAATATCTTCCCTTTTTCTTAATTTATCTAGGGCTATTTGCTCTCTATCTGAGATGTTGCTCTGGACCTTCGGGTAAATGAGGGCTTTAACTTCTTTTAAGACTGACTTCTGGAATATATCAAGTGGACTCCCTGGTGTAACAGGAGGATTAAACACCGAGGGATTACCTCCTGAAAAAAACTTATCACTAGTACTATCTGTTCTGTCAGACACCTGATCATTAATATCAGCAAGGAACGTGACGAATTCCCGCTCCTCATCATTAAATTCACTAGGTACACAAAATCCTAAAGGTCCTATTTTACAGCTAGTTTCACCTTCGAGTAAGATTACATTTTTATTTTCATTATTTACTGCAGAAAAAACTTTTTTTAAATTTAATTTACGCACACCCTTGAATAAGTCCTCTTGGAACTGGACATAGTCGAATTCCCAAAAGGGAATTTTATTTGCGGTTCATGTTCATTTTGCTCTCTAAATATGAAATGTAGAATTGTAGAATTAGCAGGTAATACTATTAATGTGAAACAATGTATTACATGCAGATCCTCTCATGTGGTTTACGCATTGGTATGTAAATGTAAATTATTTTATATTGGGAAGACAAAAAGGCCCTTATTTCACAGAATCCGCGAACATGTTCGATCCCTCAGGACCGGCATCGGAGCCACTAGATTTATTCAACATATTAATGAATTTCATTCTAAAGAAAAATATGGATTCCGTTTTGCCGGACTTGAAAGGATCGAACATGGTGTTGCTGGGAAAAATAGAGAAGAAATACTGTTAAGAAATGAAACTAAATGGATTCTTCGGTTGGAAGCAATGGGGCCTTTAGGTCTCAATGAACGTACTGAGCTCAGTGCATTACTAACATAAATGAAAATCTTAGGAGTATCACACAGTTGTTTTTAACATTTTTAATTGCACTTACCTTTTGTTTGGCTCATTTCTATGGCAACGGAGGGGAGGGTTATTTAAATGTGTTTCAGGCTGGAAGACGATGTGGGCCAGTTGAAGCATATCTTGCGAAACGGCACCGTAGCCCCGAACGAACGTCCCCCTGTTGTTTGTCCACCCGTGTCTTGCACTGTTTATACCCTTCATGGATCAATAAAGAAGCTTGAAGTTTACGTATTTGGTGAGTTGCCCTGGTTTTCTTTTCTCTTTTCTACGGATTGTTTGCATTGGACTTTGCTATTACCAGTGAGCACCATCAGACGTGGTTGAGCCAGCAGAGGCATTGGATGTCAGATGCTAACAATTAAGGAAGCAGTGCCGAGTTTGTTTTTTTCTACTATTGAGCATTATTTTCTTTGTTTGCTTCATTTTTGTGTCTGAAAACATAGATCTAATGTGACTTGCCAAAAAGCTCCTGTTTTGTCTCATCTGTCCAAATGACATTCTCCTTGAAGTTTTGTGGCATACCCTTTGGACAGATGAGACAAAACTGGAGCTTTTTTGGCAAATTACATCAGTTATATGAAGTACTGTATCTACTGTAAAGTATAGAGAAGGCTCGGTTATGTTTTGTAGGTAGAGCGGGCTTCTAATCCAGGAATTGAACGGCGCTGACCGGGATAAAGACACCAGACAGGTAGTATACCTTCCAAGAGGGATTTATTTTGTTAATGCAACGCGTGCAAATCAGCAGTAACAGCTTGGTTTTATATGCTGGGATTAACCCTTGCATTACACAATTAAAATTAGAGTGCAAACAAAGACAAAAATTATTATAATATAAACATATAAAAATGACAGAAAAAAAGAGAGAAGAATGTACTTAAAACTATATATATATATATATATATATATATATATATATATATAGACAATAAAAATGTAAAATAATTACCTATAAAAACAGATGTATGGAAAATAGATAAAACCGCATGGTGTGAATAGAAAAAAGTTCTTGCTCAAACAAGGAATAGAAAAGCAATTAGCATGTAGTTCCCAGGCACATAGGGCTAATGTACATTCTCTATGGTCTCATTAAGACCCCCCGGGACCAAGGTGGCAAGTTTGTGTATCCAATAGGATTCTCTGTTAATTAAAGGTTGAAACCGATTTGGAGTGTTATGAGGAATACTTTCAATAATAACCAATTTTTATGATTCCATGGAGTTTTTATGTACAGCAGAGAAATGTCTCGAAACTCCATGTAACATAAAACTATGAGAAATATTAAACCAATGTTTATTTATGTGTGACCGCACTGTCTGTACAGTGCGGCCCACATACTGTAAATGGCAGCCGCATGTAATTAAATATACTGCAAAGGTGGATTCGCATGAAACTGTACCCTTAATGTGAAAAGTTTTACCAGTTTGTGATGAAACGAATTCTGTAGAGGTCTCTTTAATTAAGCCGCAGCAGAGGCAACGACCTTTGCCGCAGGGGCTGCAAGTAGGTGTAGTCTGAACCGGAGCCAACCTAGAACTACAGAATCTACCGGGTGCCAGAAGATTCTGTAGATTGCGTGCTCTTCTATAAGTGATCTGGGGAGTATGTGGAATGGATGTCTTAAGAATGGGATCATTACTAATAATGGACCAATGTTTCAATAATATTTTTTTGATATTGGGGGATTCATTATTGAAATTAGTTATAAAGTTAAACCTGAATCTGTCTGTAGATGTTTTGGAATTTATGCGGGAAGTTAGTGGTTCTGATTGGACGTTATTTTTAACTTTATTATAAGCCTCGGTAAGAAGTCTTTTGGGGTAACCTTTCTCAAGGAAACGTTCCCTAAGGACAGCAGCCTGTACGCAAAAATCTGTATCAATAGAACAGTTCTTACATATTTGCAGATATTGTCCGTGGGGAATGCTCCTGAGCCAGCTAGGATAATGTGCACTATCATAATTGATATAACTATTCATGTCCACCTTTTTGAAAAAGGTTTTCGTGATGATCTTATTATCAATGGTTTTGCAAAGTTCTAGATCGAGAAACTGAGTAGAGGCAGTCGAAAAATGCATAGGGAAACGAATATCCCAATTATTGGCATTCAAGTTGTTCACAAATTCAATCGCTTGGGTTTCGGTGCCAGACCATTAAATGAACAGGTCGTCTATATAATGACAAAAATAACTAGCATAACTAAAAAGAGGGGATTGTGCCATTATTAGGGACTCGAAACGCCCCATGAACAGATTAGCATAACTAGGGGCGAATTGAGTCCCCATCGCACAGCCCCTCATCTGTTTGAATAATAACTCATCAAAAGTAGAAATATTCTGATCTAAAATAAATTGGATAGAATCTAAAATAAAACGTAACTGTAAAGGGCTAAAGGAGGCATCACTACCCAAAAAATGTTCGACTGCCTCTAAACCAAGGTCTAATCTGATATTCGAGTAAAGGGAGCACACGTCCAGAGTGAGAAAAGAAAAATTGGGAGGTAAATTAATATCTTTTATTTCCTGTATTAACTGTGTGGAATCTCTGAGGTAGGATGATAAATTTAGAACATAGTACTGTAAAAAAAAGATCAACATAATGGGATAAATTTGCAGTGAGGGAACCTACTCCAGAAATGATGGGGCGTCCAGGGGGATTTTTTTTAATCTTTATGAATCTTTGGCAAATAATAAATGTAAGCGGATTTATTAAGAATAGCAATGCCGCCCCCCTTATCTGCGGGGCGAATGACAATTTGGTTGTTTTTTTTGAAGACTTTTTATAGACTGTCTTTCCGCAGGTGTCAAATTATCCGCATCCAGCGGAATGACAGAATTATCACATAATGCATTGAAATCTTTCATAACCAGTGAATAGAAAGCATCGAAATAATTGCCCTGATGGTGTATGGGATAAAAATTAGACACTGTTTTAACATCAACGTGTCTAATATCAGATAAGTCAGAGTTATTCATCATAGGAACAGAGGTGGTCATGCCATCCACTGTTTCAGATGGGACAGGTGTATGGTTTCTGTTTAGAATGGAAAAATGTCGATGTAAGGTAAGTTTTCTGATGTATTGGTTTAGATCAAGAAAAATTGAAAGTCACATGGTCTTGTGACAGGACAAAAGGACAAGCCCTTAGAAAGTAGATGAATTTCATTTTCAGACAGAATATAATCTGAAAGATTAAAGATCTTTATCTTGTCTTTTTTATTTCTTGATTCAACTGGTTTGACCGGGGGAATATTTTGACAGGAAGCAGTTTGGTGTTGTTTTCTAGAGGAGGATCTCCCTCCTCTACAACCCCGGGATTTTCCTTTATTTTTAATGATTTTCTGTTGGGGGATTGCAAGGTCGCCGGTAGAAAGTATTGTGTGATCTGTGGTTGGTCGATGGTCTGAACAGGAGTTGTGACAATGTTGGCAAGAGGTACCTGGCAGTTTAAAAAAGATGAAGAGAGAGAAGGAAGACTGATATCAGAGGAAGAGGAGTGTAAATGAGTATTAGAAAGTGGTTTGCAATTGGATATCGGAAGGGACACAACAGGGTCAGAATCTGTATTGTAATCTATAGATGTGTTATGAATCGTGAGAAATGAAGAATCCAAGGAACAGTCAGTAATGTCATGATTAGTAGTCAACAGTGATGTTTTAGAATTTAATGGTGGTAATAGTGCAAAGATCATCTTAGGGTCAGGAAGTGTAATATTGTGATCAAATGGGCCAGTGGCCGCACTGGTTACATGAGGAGTGACTTTTTTAGTAGTGGGGGTTAAATTACTAGGGGGAAGAATAGAGGTCAAGGCCGACCGAAAATCAATAAGTGCGTTTTCCGTGGGTGCGTTTACAATGGGTGGTGATGTGTCATTAGTGGTATTTTCCAATTGTTTATTCTGGTTCTCAATGGAGATATTTACTTGTAGAGTATTAGTATTGGGAGAAGGCAAATTACCTACAGTTTTATTAGGTGTAGGTTTATTTTTGTGAAAAACAGAGTTGGTAATGGTCCGCGGGTGGTTATATTTTCGATCGGATGCATGGGGTGTTTTTTTCCTGTAATATTTTGAAATCTGATTGTTTTCATGCAAATCAATGGCTGGGAGAGCCCCAGGTCCCTGATTATATGGTGCAGAAAATGGTTCTACTGTATTCACATTATTAGTATTATTTATAGTATTTTTGTATTGGGGATGATTATTCCTGGGCCATTTGTGTATTTGGCCACAGGAATAATCGCCCTTATCGCGATTGAACTTATGTACCTTTTTGTTAATGGTCTCGACTTCTATTTTTTGTAGTCTATTGAGAATTAGATTATCTAATTTTGAATATTCAGGATAATGTGCATACTTCATAATACCCACCTTAATATTTTGTGCAAAAGTTTTTGCTATTTCTGCCGTCGCCTTTCTTTTAGTGATAAGGCGTTCCATTAAACCATGGGAGCAGAGCTCCGTGGAATTGTCCCAATCCTGAGTGAAGATCAAGTCTTCAGGGAAAGAGGACTCAAATGGGAGTCTCAGCCCACGTGGTGTAATGTTGTCATGTATATATCTATGTAAAAACATTACATCATTTTAAGAATGGAATATTTAACGAACCGTGACTCTGGAGCGAAAACAGATGTGAAGACAGCTTCTTGATAATTAGTACATTTAAAGATGCTCCGAACATGTCGGAAGGCTACTTGCCATTGCTCCTGGTAATAGTGATCCCTAGATCTTGTTCCCAACGTACCATGTAGTCAAACGTAGTCATGTCAGACTTATCTCCCAGAATATCATAGAAAAAGGTAATACCTCTAGTGTTAGAGTCGGATGAGTTAAAAAATCGTAGGAGTTTTGGTGGGAGTTTGATTGTACCAAGGAGTCCTGTGTCTAAAAAGCTCCGGATCTGTAAACTTTTGTAAAATTCCTTATGTGATATGTGATACTTTTCTCTCAGTGTGGGCTGTATGGACATCATCTAAGATATCCTTGACTGAAAATATGCCAGAGTCTCTCCAAAATGAGAGATCTAAATTCGGTATATATAAACTAAGATGTTCCAATGGTATAGCAGTGGTAGGGCATGCAATGGCATTAGAGAGTTTTTGAATGCTGAATGCCATATTTTCTCAGATACATCAATGGAAGAGGGATGTGTTTTTTCAGTTTAATGTGTGTTCCAGCCGTCAGTAGTCTCGATTTTAATGAACATTCGGGGCTAAAGTGTTGTTCCAATCTCAATCACAATTTATCTGAAGTGCCAGACCACCAATGTCTCAGTTGGTCTAAAAGGCATGCCTTATAATAATCTTCAAAGTGGGGTCTGCTCAACCCCCCCTTCCCACCCCACAGTGGCTCTTATGCATTATAACCTTTCTAGGTACTCTAGGGTGCTTCTGTTGCCACATAAAGATATCCACAACTCTAACAAGGGATTAGAAAAAAGATTTGGCAATAGTTATTGGGATAGTACGGAAGAGGTAAAGAAGTTTTGAAAGAAGAAACATCTTGAAGGCAGACCTTCTGCCCATCCAGGATAAGATTGTTTTAGCATAAGAATTTATAGAAGAAGAAAATAAAGGAAAGAGTGGAAGAAAATTAGCATGGAAGAGGCAAGAGGACGGGTATGTCAGTTGAATGCCCAAATAGGAGCTGGACTGATGCTGCCAATCCAGAGGAAAATTAGGTTTTAAAGTCTCTAGTAAGTCAGTAGGGATTCCAACCGTAAGAATTTGTGATTTGCTTACGTTCAATTTGTAGCAGGAAAGATTGCTAAAATTATTAATCAGTCAGAAAAGAGCTGTCAGGGAGTTTTGGAGGTTCGTCAGGGAGAGAAGGATGTCCTCTGCACATAGCGCAAGTTTGTGATCTGTTTTGCCAATAGTGATTCCCATTATCTCCGGGTTAAGTCGAATAGCCTGGGCCAAAGGTTCAATTGTAAGGAGAAAAATTAAGGGTAACAGGGGGCATCCCTGCTGGGTGCCATTCGACGGTGTGAACAGGCTGGAAAGGGCACCATTAGTAAAGACACTGGCCACCGGATTAGAGTACAGTGCGCGTATTGTTGTAACAACTGGGCCTTCAAATCCAAATGCCTGCAATGCAGAAATGTATATTGCCAGTTCACTCTGTCGAATCATTTCCCAGCATCAAGTGTTAAAATACTGCAGGGAGGTTAGTTCTCTCACAATATTGTAATAAAGAGATTACTCTACGAGTATTATCAGGGGCCTGTCTACCCAGCGTGAACCCGACCTGGTCTTTGTTCAGTAATGCTGGTAAAAGAGGGCAGAGATGGGCTGCGAGGATCTTCGCATATATTTTGGCATCCCCATTTAGGAGAGAGATTGGGTGGAAATTGGAAGTTTGTTCAGTGGACTTACCCGGCTTAGGAATAGTCATAATAGGGTTGTCTAACATGTCAGGAGGCAAAGAACCAATCGTCATAGCTGTATTAAAAACAGGGAGAAGGTGTGGAAGTGAAGTAGAAATTAAGCGTTTGTAGTATTCATTGGGAAGGAGCTTTATGCGAAGGGAGAGTTTTGACAGCATCAGTTATCTCCTGGGCCGTGATGGAAACATTGAGAGAGGCTAAAGAAGAATGATGCAGCTTAGGAAGATTTAAAGAGGAAAGAAAGGAATCAATATGGGCTTGATCCAGTTGAGGGCACAATGGGTCTTTATTCAAATTATAGAGACTTTCGTAATATTCTCTAAATGCGTTAGCTATATTTCTTGGTGAAAGCTGTAGCAATTGTGTTTTAGGGTGCTTGAGCATAGAGATACACTCTTTTAGATTTTTAGCTAAGAATTAGCGCGGTTCATTATCTTGCATATAGAATGTCATCCTAGACGTTTTTAGTGTCTTTTCATATTGGCAAAGTAGCAAATGTCTCAATGAAGGCGTTCCTGACTAAGATTTTGTTCTGTCTCAACTGTGTACTGTTGTTTTTGAATTGCCTCCAAAGCAGCTATCTTATTTAGGGATTCAGTGAGTTCCAGTTTCTTTTGCTTTTTCAGGGTAGCTCCCAATTGAATAAATGAACCCCTCATAACTGCCTTATGGGCAAGCCAGACTGTAGTGTGACTGACATCAGGAGTAGTGTTGTCCTCAAAGTAGTCTGACAAGGCACTATGCAGGAATTCGGAGTGATCCAAGTGTGCTATTAAATGTGTGTTGGCACGCCATGCAGAATCATTATGTTTTGTTTGTGAATCTTGTATTGAGAAGCTCACAGGAGCATGGTCAGACTAAGTCCTTTGGCCAATGGCCGAGTCTGTAATCTTCTCAATAAGACTTCAACCAGAATGATATAAATCCTAGAGAAGGTAAGATACCTCGGAGAGTAATAGAATAGTGGTGTGTGGAGGCATGCTGCAGGCACCAAATGTCAAATTAATTGTTATTGGCCAATAGATCAGCAAGATAAAAGGGCCGACATGTCATCGGTGCTGATTGGTCCAGGGATGACATCACTACAGAGTTAAAGTCACCGCATATGATTAGAGCACCTCTGCGACCCTGATGCACATTTGGGGCATATAAGTTTACAATAGTATATTCAACATTGTCAATAGTACAAACTACTATAATAAATCTACTCTGAGGATCTATCACTTGTGCTAGAACATTGACAGCTAGGGGGTCCCTGAAAGCTATTAAAACTCCTTTTTAATGTATGAGGATTGTATAACAGTAGGAAATTTTCTATGACATAGAGTGGGCAGATTCTTAGAGGAGACATGCGTCTCTTGGACACATACAATGTTGACTGATTTATGTGCCACTTCACGACACAGAAAGTTTAGCTTCTGAGGACTGTTAAGTCCATTAACAATGAGAAGGAGATATATATAAAAAAAAATGCGCTCCTAGTGGAGAATCATAAGGTGGGTTGGCGTGTGAGCGTGTCTTATGCACCTTACTGTGTAACGTTGTGCTGAGGGCACAACACCTCGATGAGCTTGTGGACTCGCTGGGGTTTGTAGTTGAAAGTACGGGCGGCAGCCTGGGCATCCTTCACCGTGACCTCCAGGTCGTGGTGCAGCATTAGTGAGAGGAGAAACAAAAAGTAGGACTTGCTTGGCCCTTGGCGCCTATTCTTTTTTACCAATAAAGGCTAGTTGTTTTAATGAACTACTACCGGCTGGAATCAATGCTTGGGGAATAGGCGCCAAGGGCCAAGCAAGTCCTACTTTTTGTTTCTCCTCTCATTAACAATGAGAGCTATAACATCAATATCCATTATGTTGTAGACAAAAAGAAGGAAGAAAAGGGGGAGGGAGGATCTGCAACCTGAGTTGTATGTGTCAGAGTTAGAGTGTAAAACCTCTAGTATGCCAGTAACAAGTATACAAAGGTACACTAATTAGTAGTATGAAATAAGGCAGTAAAGCAAAATAAGTAAATAAAAAAAACAGGTCGGCGTATAAAATCAGCAATAAACACCAGTAATGGGGTATGTGAAAAATAAACAATTATAGAGTAGTTACCTAAGGCACTCTATTAACATTTTGATAGAAAACACATAGGTGCCAAAGTTCATGTTGGGGTGGAGGAGTCCTTCATGAGGGAGCAATAATCGGGAGAGCCACAGAGATCGCGAACCTGAAATCCCCAGTCCAGCAGAGACTCAAGGCCACTTTCCACAGAAGAGAAGGTGTGCATCTTGTTATTGCGGAGAACAAGAAGCTTTGTTGGGCAACCCTAACGATAAGGGATTTCCAGTCTGCATAATTTGGCAGTAAGGGGATGAAGGATCCTTCTTGCTTAAAGCGTCGCAGCAGACAAATATACAGTAAGGATCTGTGTTTCCTGGAGAATTGCAGGAGTAGAACTTTCATTTTGAAAAAGGTATAGTGAGCCAGGACATCTCTCAGGAGTTCCTCTGGGAACAATTTAGGTTTCACCACGCTGTGTGCACTGTAGATACTATATTCAAAAACATCCAGATCAGGCAAGAAGTGGCAAGTTAGTCCTTTTCCATATTTAGCAAGTTGTGAATTCGGCACTGTCTCTGTTATCTTCCGAAACTTAGTATTGATAATTGCGATCTTCGGCATCAATTATCTTAGCCTTTATAGCAGCAACTTTATCATCCAGGGCATTATGGGCGTCTACAAGGCCGTTATGAGCAGTGGTGGAGAACACCATTTTCGATTCCACATGCTGTATTTTTGTTTCTAGTACCTTCACTGTGCCTTTAATAGTACAGTGCCTTCACTGTGCCTTCAAGTATGGACAAGAAGCCCTTGTTGATAGATGAGTGAAGAAGCGACAACATCTCCTTCAGGGCCGTCTCGGAGACCATCTTGTCAGAGGTTTGATATGAATCAAAGAGATCTGCATCTTCTGTGTGCTTCCCATTCCTCACCTTCCTCCATGGCAAAGTCCCATAACGCCTCTAGCGAGAGCCGCGTTTTTTGCTTAACTGGGCTTATTTGCGGGGAAGAATCATTAGAGGCCAGGGGACTGCCACCATTGCTCTACACAGCGGAGATGTCGTCAGAGAGCAAAGATAGGGTATCATCTCCCATGTTTGAATCCTCCATTGCAGGCGCCCCTATCTGGCTCGGTGAGGCAATTCACAGTCTTTTGGGGCACGGGTGGTCAGCACACCATTGCCTACCTTATTCGCTTCATGTCTTCCCGTTCTCTGCGGTTGGGGAGTCAGTGACTTTACAGGGCAGGAGTCTTCCTTCAGCGGAAAAGAAGGGCCAGCGCCATCTTTCTTCGTTTGGTCTCCCACCTTTCTAGCGGTGAAAAACTGCTTTAAAGACTTGGTGTCACACAGATTGTTATTTTGTTTCCTGCCTAAGGTCGCCATAGTGGACTGGGGGTCCTTTTCAGGAGCTGTAGTAGTCACCGGCAGGTTAAATGAGCTAAAGTACTAGTGCTCTTTCAAGCGATCATCAGTGCAGTGGCCAAGCCCGCCCCCCCCCCTTTTTTTCTCTCTCTCAAATGGATCAGACAGATAAAACCTTTGTATGCCTCTATGTGTCATTAAAAGATTTGGTGGTACAGTATGTGTCACTGATTAAATAATTTGCCACATTATGGCTCCATACAACTTTGGCTTGAGAGGAGCTCTAATACGGTCGTATGCATGTTATGTAACTATAGACAACAAAGTACATAATTTATTAACTGTATTGATCTCTTACCGAGCCAAAGTCATCCCTATAGTGATAGTGATCCCTAAATTAGATAAATCTAGAAGAAAATACAAAATGAATAGTTTTTGTCTTGTGAACCCTGTATAATTTGCAATACATACAAAACTGTATCATACGATTTTATAGTGTTCCATAGTCAACATAAATCACCATACTGTTTTTTTTTTTATATATATTTATGAATAGGACATACTTTTATGAAAAGATCAACACAAAGAGCAATTAAGTAACACAGTGAGAAAATTTAACAATGGATGATTTTTAATTATGGTCATCAGAAAGAATACAGTGATCATGACTGTGTTATCATTACCAATTTAAAGGACCAATATAGAATACTTAATTATTTGTAATGATATATCATAGAAATCAAAGTCTAGTGACAACTACACATGGTGCAGCATCACAGAGACTAATAAAGAGAACATTTTAGTGATGTCTAGACCTTGGTAATGGTAGTGTACAAAATACAATATAAATAATATTCTAGTCCAAATGGCCTAATACATTTAAGTATATACTGCACATAACATTTTATGTGACCAATGTCCAACACTGTGATCAAGTGGACAAAATGCATTGTAATGACTATGGCTGGATTTACAGATAGCACTTATGGCTAAACCAACCAACGAGAAATGTCAGACTATAGTAATAATTTTTATGTATAAAGGGCATGCTGATTGTATTCCATGGATCTGATCATTATCTAACCTTCTCAAAATGTCTTTTATCAACACTCTCTCTATGTTAGATTAATTTGACTAAATTTGGATTGTCTTTATCTGTTTCATACTAGCAAAATGTAAATTCTTTTTTTTTCTTTAGCAAAATGTAATTTCTTTATTAGCTATTATTTAAATTACACCATCATGTCCTGTATACTGTAGCTACTGTCACGCTTCGGCTTACAGGTTGTGGATCCACTGTGTCAGCGAGGGATTGGCGTGGACCGTGCCGGTGGACCGGTTCTAAGTGGCTACTGGTGTTCACCAGAGCCCGCCGCAAAGCGGGATGGTCTTGTTGCGGCGGTAGCAACCAGGTTGTATCCACTAGCAACGGCTCAACCTCGCTGACTGCTGAGAAGACGTGGGACAGAAGGACTAGGCAGAGGCAAGGTCAGACGTAGCAGAAGGTCGGGGCAGGCGGCAAGTTTCGTAGTCAATATGGATAGCAGGAGATCAGGTAACACAGGCTTGGACAACACTAAACGCTTTCACTGGCACAAGGCAACAAGATCCGGCAAGGGAGTGCAGGGGAAGTGATGTGATATAGCCAGGGAGCAGGTGAAGCTAATCAGGCTAATTGGGCCAGGCACCAATCATTGGTGCACTGGTCCTTTAAATCACAAAGAGCTGGCACGCGCGCGCCCTAGAGAGTGGCGCCGCGCGCGCCAGCACATGACAGCCGGGGACCGGGACGGGTAAGTGACTTGGGATGCGATTCGCGAGCGGGCGCGTCCCGCTATGCGAATCGCATCCCCGCCGGCAATGTCAGTGCAGCGCTCCCGGTCAGCGGGTCTGACCGGGGCGCTGCAGGGAGAGAAACGCCGTGAGCGCTCCGGGGAGGAGCGGGGACCCGGAGCGCTTGGCGTAACAGCTACAGTATGCTTGCTTTACTCCTATTTCTCTGCTGAGATCATGTACTAATGCATGGCAAAGGCATATGAATGGAACCTGTATATGGTATAGGTGCCACCCTCTTTCGTACAACCAATGCTTCTAGAGAACAATATCCACATAATACATACATACATATATATATATATATATATATATATATATATATATATATATATAAATATATATATGTATGTAAGAAGGCTAAAGCATTTAGCCTGAGTTTGTGGGAGGGGTGGGGATTCGCTATAAGAACCCGTGGCAGTACCTGTTTCCTGATGCCGCGGGTTCTTCACGTGACTGCGATCAGCTGACTAGTCGAGTCAGCTGACCGGAACTAGTTGCAAACCGGTATTGTATGGGTAAGTGGCCGGGGCTGATCGAGGGAGGCGCGAGTAACTTCTTTCCCTGCTCCGGAGGTGAGCTGGAGTTCAGGGGAACCCTTGATCAGCCCGGCCCCGGTTTTCATCATGTTTTATTACGATTGTTCTGGGCATACGCGTGTGTTCATGTTTTATTACGGCTGCGCTGCCCCGGAGCCGGACGTCCCCAGTGGACCTTCCCGTCGCCCCGGCACGGAAACCTTCTGCAGTTATGATGGCGGTGAGTGCTTCTGGGTAAGAGGCTGACCATCCGGCTGGTGTCTTCGTGATGACTAGCCCCGCTCCCGGGTGACATTTTTATGGTGCTGGGTGTTACGTACGGTGTTTCCAGCTGTGTCAGTATTTGGGGTCGGTGTGTAGTGGGTGTGACGCGAGCTCTGCTGAAGCGGGGGCTCCGCAACTATATATAAGCCACCACCAGTTCCCATATCTGCTTGTGCCCCCCTTTTCTTACTTACATTAATGTATGTGGCTCAGGCTGAACCTGAGGGTAAGATGCCCAGCTGTGGCTATGCTCATGTTATAAAAGTGACTAGGAAACCGTCTTGGGCCACGCTCCCATTTTGCACCAAAGGTTGCTGTGGTAAGCGGGGGGGGGGGGGGACTACGTGTCATGCGCTTGTAGTACTGGTGCTTCATGGACGCTGGTAGTGCCTTACATACACTCATATTATTCATACTGTGCATACAAGCATTTGCTGTACATACGCTAGGAGCATTTATACTGTACACACACTCGTAGCATTTATACTGTACATACGCCCGTAGCATTTATACTGTACATACGCCCGTAGCATTTATACTGTACATACGTCTGTAGCATTTATACTGTACATACGCCCGTAGCATTTATACTGTACATACGCCCGTAGCATTTATACTGTACATACGTTCGTAGCATTTATACGGTACATACGCCCGTAGCATTTATACGGTACATGCACCCGTAGCATTTACACTGTACATACGCCCGTAGCATTTATACGTTACATATGCCCGCAGCATTTATACTGTACACACGCTTGTAGCTATTATGCTGTACATACGCTTGTAGCTATTATTCGGTACGTATGCTCGTAGCTATTATACAGTACGTATGCTCGTAGCAATTATACGGTACGTACGTTCGTAGCTATTATATGGTACGTACGCTCGTAGCAATTATACGGTACGTACGCTCATAGCAATTATACGGTACATAAGCTCGTAGCAATTATACTGTATGTACGCTCGTTGCAATTATACTGTACGTACGCTCGTAGCAATTAGACTGTACGTACGCTCATAGCATTTATACTGTAAATTCGCTCATAGTATTTATACTGTTCATACACTGGTAGCATTTTTTCTGTTAATTCATTGGTAGCATTCATGCTGTACACACGCTCGTAGCTTTTTACTGTGCACACGCCTGCACAGCGTAATGAGCGCTCATACGCGCAGGGATACGTGGTCACGGTTCCCCCAGGCATGCATAGTTTGGTTCCGTGCATACATTTATCAGGTTTTGTCGGCTCCAGACGATCATATAGTTTGTTCCTGCCAAACGCGCATGCACTTTGCGCATATAGTTGTCCTGAGTATAGCTTCTTTGAGTTGTTTGGTACGATCACTCAGTTTGCTTACACTATAGCTTCCATTCTAATGCGCATAGTTTGTTCTTTACATATGCGCATGTAGTTTATCCTGGGCATACGCGAATACAGTATGTTCTGGGTATTCACTCTTATAGTTTGTTTTGTTGCATTTTCTCAAATAGTTTGTTCCGTACATACGCGCATATAGTTTGTTCTGTGCATACGATAACATAGTTAGTTTGTGCATACACACATAGAGTTCGTTCAGTCTGCATACTCAGTGTTTCAGTGCATACACTCATGTAGTTGTCCTGTGCATATGTTCATCCAGTGGGTTCGGTGCACACGCTCAGTTTGACAGACACCGCTCATATAATGTTTTGGGCAGATGTGTGTGTATATAGTTGGTTCTGTGCATTAGCTCATATAGCTTTTACAGTTCATTGGTGCATGCATGCTTATGGTTAGTACCCTCACGGTGGTTCTGAGCACACGCTCATATAGTTCGTGCTTGGCATAAGCACATATAATTTATTCTGCGTACACGTTTACTTAGCTGTCAGGTGCATACTCTCATATAGTTTGTTCTGTACATTTGAGCTTATAGTTTGTTTTCTGCACGTTTATGCACACACGCATACAGTTTTGGTCTGTGGACGCGGTTATAGAGTCATTCGGTTCATACAGGCACCTAGTTTTTCTCAGCATACGCTCACATTGTTAGTTCTACGCAGATTTGCATATAGTTGGTATTGGGTACACGCTCATATAGTTAGGTGCACATGCTCACAGTCTCGCGAATACACTCACTTAGTCTGTTCTATATGCCCCTGTGATTGGTTCCATGCATGCAGTCATAGTTGCTCTGGCTATAAGCTCACATGGTTTGTTCCATGCTTATGCTCATTAGCTTATAGTTGTTCTGTGCTTACGCGAATACGGTTTGTTTGTGCATCTACCTATTTAGTTGCTCGGTGCATACACTTTAAAGGTCATGCTTACACTCACGTAGTCTGTTCTGCTTGTACGCTTATATTATTGGTTCCAGGTATACAGTCTTTGTTGTTTTGGTCATACACGCATATTTGTGCTGTGCATTTACTCATTTAGTTGGTTCTAGTCACACGCGCACGCTAGTCGTTCCAGTCATACACTCATTTAGTTTATTCAGACGACACGATAACATAGTTATTCAGGCCATACAGTCTTATTGTTTGTTCTGCACATTCACCCGTATACTTTCTGTTCGTACACCATATAGTTTGTTCCGTGCATTCGCTTATTTAGTCTGTTCTGGCCATACACATACTGCATTTATCGGGGTATACCAAGCACCGGCCTATAACACGCACCCTCATTTTACCAAGGATATTTGGGTAAAAAAAGTTTTTTTACCCAAATATCCTTGGTAAAATGAGGGTGCGTGTGTGTGCATGTGCATACCACGATACACTGTTTCTGACCCCACAGAAGCCCCCAGGAAAGGGAGGGGGAGAGAGGCCGTCGCTGCCCGCTTCTCTCTCCCTGCCTTTCCTGGGGTCTAGAGCTCTGCTGCCACCGCTTCTCTCCCCCTGCTATCGGTGCCGCTGCCCCTTCTCTCCCCCTGGCTATCGGTGCCGCTGCCCCTTCTCTCCCCCTGGCTATCGGTGCCGCTGCCCCATTGCCGGCGCCGATAGCCAGGGGGAGAGAAGCGGCGCCGGCGATGGGGCAGCGGCGCCGATAGGCAGGGGGAGAGAAGGGGCAGCGGCACCCATTGCCTGTGCTGCTGCCCCGTTGCCTCCCCCATCCCCGGTTGTATAATTACCTGTTGCCGGTTCGGGTCCGCGCTGCTTCTGGCATCCGGTGTGGCGTCCCCTGCGTCGTTGCTATGTCTACTAGTTAGACATATTGGTTGAGGCATTCAATTTAGGCTAGACCTGTCACGTCTACAGGTCTGTTCGGAAACAACCTGACACAGCTTCAGGTTGGCGACATGGTCATCATATACGTTGTGTTTATTTAGTAGTCGGGTTGTGCTACAGGAAGATAGCCTTATGGTTCAGGTGAGAATTCTCATGCCTATAGGTCAATCAGGGTTACGACCTGTCTCGGCTTCAGGTTGTCGGCAATACTATTAGTTATACGTTTACTTAAGTCTTTTGTTGTCGGCCAGACCTGTCACTTCTACAGATTGGTTCATTTACAACCTGACACGGCTTCAGGTTGGTGACAATGTCATTACATGTTTTTATATGTTTATTTAGCATTTGGGTGGCTCATTCAGGGGTATAGTTTGGTTTCTGTTCATCTATAGGTCAATCAGGGTTACGACCTGTCTCGGCTTCAGGTTGTCGGTAATACTATTAATTATACGTTTACTTAAGTCTTTTGTTGTCGGCCAGACCTTTCACGTCTACAGGTCCGTTCATTTACAACCTGACACGGCTTCGGGTTGGCGACAATGTCATTACATGTTTTCATATGTTTATTTTGCATTCGGGTTGGCCCTACAGGGATATAGTTTGGGTTTCTGTTGATGTTCTCATCTGTTTTGGATTCAGGTTGGCGATGACATTAGTTACGTATTGGGTGAGTCTCGTGGTCATGTTTGCTGCATAAGTGGTTCCATCACGTTCACAGGTCAGTTTCAGTTTCAGCCTGACACGGTTTTTAGGTTGGCATCAAGTTAGTTATTTGTGCATTCATGTTATTTTGCACTTGGGATTGGGCGTATGGTTTTGTTTTGTTGATCCCTTCCACGTCTACAGGTCACAAAGTGCCTCCAAATGCAGAGAGTGTGCACCACAGTCAGAAATACTTACAAAATGTTTCAATAGATACCTAGTGGATGTCCCACATACCATTTCATTCTACTTGCTTTCATGGGATTTTGACACTTTTCACTGCATCGAGCTCATAATACTATCAAAGTATATCCATCAGACATCCAGCTTTTCACGTTGTTTTGCCCTGACACGGCGTCTTTGTTTGCATCTCACACCACCAACGCTGCTCTGAAGAGCTTTCAAAGAGGGAGGCTCGCAAGTCCTCTTGCCGTTGTCTTTGTCAACTGGCTCGGTCAGACGGTTGCTGAAGCATTAGATATTTCCCCATTTGGATATCAGGACAGCTTATCTTTAAAGGCCGCTTTAGCCTTAGGTTTTATGGTTCCTTAAGGCCTGGGCAGTCTCATGCAGGTGCTTGGTCGAAGTTATTTCAGGTTGGTTGGAATGCTGATAACTACGGTTTGGAACTGTATAGCAGCAAATGTCAGGATGTCATCATACAGTGTTTTCCCCACATCCCACAACTGGTGCACCGTTCGAGTGTTGCAAATTTGTTTCCCGCACGTTTAGGATCCAACTAGGGTCAGCTGCTGTTGGTTAAGGGGGCGGCAGTCACCAACACGTCAACTTGTCAGACATGTACGTATTCTCATTAAATCCTTAGGTAATGATCCATCCGCTATATCCGATCACTTTCTACGCTTTGGTGCAGCTACACCAACGTCGTGTCATGGTGTGAATAGAACCGCTGTTGCTTTTTAGAGGGGCCGCCCTCATTACGGCACAATTTGTTAGACACATTCGCAGCCTGGTTAAAGCATCGGGTAGTGATCTATCAGTTATACCCGGCCTCTCAGCAGGCATAGGCGGCGCCGCGTCAGCATCTCTGCATGGGGTACCAGCTCACGTCATCAAGAAGTTGGGGCGCTGGATGTCTAATACGTGCACGAGATATATCTCTAACCCCAAGTTAGAAAGGTGTTAAGCCTTTCAATTGGTGGTAATGTGATTATTATGCAATATGATAATAAAGCATTTTTGTACTGATACTGAAGTTTTTTGCCCTGTAATTACAGGTGTACTCTCATGCGGCAGTACATGGCATAACTCAGACTGCCTAGAGGTTATAGAATGTCTAGTCTGGTATAAGGTGTTAGTAGGTACGTACGCTACGCTCATGAGCACCAACAACAAATATATATATATATATATATATATATATATATATATAAACTCAGTGGCCCTGATTTACTATTGTAAACCCTACATGTTGTGCACCAGATTCACCAGATTTGAAAAAAACCCGACTAACTTTTCATTTTACTGAGAAAATCTGAAAAAGGGTTCGAGGCCGTCTGGGAAAGTGGGCGTGATCGCCAAAAAGGGGCATGTCCCCATCATTTTCACAAAAAACCAAAATATTTACTAAGGTTTCAACAGAAAATGTAGTGGATTTGAGCTGAGGAAAATCTGACATATCAGAGCATGTGTAAAAAATTTAAATGTAGGGAAAAGTGCAAAAAAGGGCATGGTGTTGCGGTGGTGGTGGCCTCCACCTGGCGCTACGCCAATGTTAGGTTAGGGACCCACTCTAAACAGGTGGCCTTGATGTGGAGAGTGGGCTTGTACTTTTTGATCAAAATGTTTACTAACAACCTGTTTTTCAACTTATGCTGAGAAGCAAGTAGGTCAAAATACAAACTGTGTATGTGCGGTTGTGTGGTAGGTGTTCACATTGGCGTGTTTGCACTGCCACGGTCATTGTTGCTGTGATGCTTTGTCTGTGGGGTGGTGTAGCCCGGAGCCAGGGGCTTGGTTAGGCAGCAGATGGGCTGCCTGGCCACTGGGTCGCTCCCCCTGAGGGCATGGTGTTGTGGTGGCCGCCACCTGGCGCTATGCCCATGTTGGGTTAGGGACCCACTCTAAATAGATGGCCTTGACATGGCAAGTGGGCTTGTACTTTTTGATCAAAATGTACACTAACAACCTGTTAGTGTTTGAATTTATGCTGAGAATCAAGTAGATTAAAATACAAATTGTGGATGTGCGGCTGTGTTTCTTTTTCTCTATTTTTGTTAAACCTTAGTAATACCGTGGAAATAATTTGTAGGGAATTAAAACCCACAAAGAAAACCACACAACACACAGCCAATGTGTGTGTGTATGTGTGTGTATGTTCCAGCATCACTTCCAAATGGCTAAAGATATTAACGTGAAACTTGGTACACATGTTACTTATGTCAACAACAAACATAGGATAGGTGATTTAACTCTTACCCACCCCCATTTGTGAGGGTCGGGGTTTAAAGTCCCATACAAGTCTATGAGAAATATATGTTACTGCATAACTTCCAAACAGCTGAATATATTTCGATAATACTTGGTCACAACTTACTTATTCCACAAAAAATATATGATAGTTAATTTAACCCTAACCTACCCATATTGCGAGGGTCGGAGTTTTTTGTTTAAAGTCCAATGCAAATCTATGGGAAATGTATATTCCAGCATACCGTATATACTTGAGTATAAGCCGACCCGAATATAAGCCGAGGCCCCTAATTTCACCCCAATAACCCAGGAAAAGTTATTGACTCGAGTATAAGCCTAGGGTGGGAAATACATCATCCCCCCTGTCATCATCCAGACCCCTGTCATTAACACCCTCATCATCATCACCCTGTCATCATCCCCCCTTCATCATCACCGCCTGTCATCATCCCCTTGTCATCATCCCACACCCCCCTTCATCATCCCCTTTTCATTACCCCCCTCCTCCTCATCCCCTTGTCATCATCCCACACCCCCCCTTCATCATCCCCTTGTCATCATCCCACACCCCCCCTTCATCATCCCCTTGTCATCATCCCACACCCCCCATCATCATCCCCTTGTCAGCACCCCCCTTCATCATCCCCTTGTCATCACCCCACACCCCCCCTTCATCATCCCCTTGTCATCACCCCACACCCCCCCTTCATCATCCCCTTGTCATCATCCCCTTGTCATCATCCCCACCCCCCTTCATCATCCCCTTGTCATCATCCCACACACCCCTTCATCATCCCCCTGTCATCATCCCACACCCCCCCCTCATCATCCCCTTGTCATCATCCCCACCCCCTTCATAATCCCCTTGTCATCATCCCACACCCCCCTTCATCATCCCCCTGTCATCATCCCACACCCCCCCTTCATTATCCCCTTGTCATCATCCCACACCCCCCCTTCATCATCCCCTTGTCATCATCACCACATGTCATCAGCCCCCCCCTTCATCATCATCGCTTGTCAATGTCTGATACAGTGGTCTTCAACCTGCGGACCTCCAGATGTTTCAAAACTACAACTCCCTGCAAGCCCGGGCAGCCATCGGCTGTCCGGGCTTGCTGGGAGTTGTAGTTTTGAAACCTCTGGAGGTCCGCAGGTTGAAGACCACTGCGGCCTTCGACATCATCCAGCCCCCCCTCTCACCCCCTTTAGTTCTGTACTCACCTCCGCTCGGCGGGACGTTAGGGTGCGCTGGTCTGGTGCTGCAGGACTGTCCGGTGGGGAGGTCGTCCGGTGGGATAGTGGTTCCTGGCTGCCATCTTCACCGGGGGCCTCTTCTCCGCGCTTCGGGCCCGGAATAGAGGCGTTGCCTTGACGACGACGCAGAAGGACGTTGCTAATGAACGTCCCTCTGCGTTGTCATCAAGGCAACGTGACTATTCCGGGGCCGGGCCCGAAGCACGGAGAAGAGGCCCCCCAGTGAAGATGGCAGCCCGGAACCACTATCCCACCGAACGACCTCCCCACCGGACAGTCCTGCAGCACCGGACCAGCGCACCCTAACGTCCCGCCGAGCGGAGGTGAGTACAGAACTAAAGGGGGTGAGGGGGGGGGGCTAAATGATGTCGAAGGCCGCAGTGGTCTTCAACCTGCGGACATCCAGAGGTTTCAAAACTACAACTCCCAGCAAGCCTTGCTGGGAGTTGTAGTTTTGAAACATCTGGAGGTCCGCAGGTTGAAGACAACTGAGGGCGGAGAGTTCACTCGAGTATATGAAAAATCGTGCTGAAAAACTTGGCTTATACTCGAGTATATACGGTAACTTCCGTATGGCTGGAGATATTTCGATAATACTTGGTCACATGTTACTTATATGTCAAATAAAAATATATAATAGTTAAACTAACCCCTAACCTACCCCCATATGTGAAGGATGGGGTTTTTGTTTCAAGTCCCATGCAAGTATATATGACTTACCTTGCTCCACAAGCTCCGCTCTACATCTCTTGGTGAATGCGTCACTCTGGCTGGCAAGCTACACCCTCCCTGCATTCCATCCCCCATCTTGCAAAGATACGCCCACCGTTTAAGCCACACCCTTTTATTTTCAGCTTACAATATCTTTACCACAACGCAGCCCCACCTGAAGACGGGATATGAGGATTAGAAATGAGGATTAGATATGAGGACGGGATGTGTGGACAGGATATGAGGTTGGGATATGGAGATGGGATATAGGGACGGAATATGAGGTTGGGATATGACGTCAGAATATAAGGTTGGGATATGGAGATGGGATATAGCGACGGGATATGAGGTCGGGGTATGAGGACAGGATATGAGGTTGGGATATGAGGTTGGGATATGGGGATGGGATATGAGGATGGCATTTAAGGTCGGGGTATGGGGATGAGATATGGGGACGGTATATAGGGACAGGATATGAGCACGGGATATGAGGTTGGGATATGGGGACGGGATATGAGGACGGGATATAAGGTCGAGATATGAGGACAAAATATGAGGACAGGACGTGAGGTCAGAATTTGAGGAGGGGATTTGGGGTCGGGATATGAGGAGGGGATATGGGATCAGGATTTAAGGACGAGATATGAGGACAAAAGCTTCCTCCTATGTTGCTTTTCTTCCCCCACAAGGATAAGGCAGGAAAAACCGGGCAGCGCCGGGTACTCAGCTAGTCTAGTATACAATGGAACATGCCTCTATGTTCAAATAGTTTTGTTACAGATTGCAGAAATCCTTCTGCTACCTCATCTTTTCCTGTGTACTAACACTAAATTAGTCTCATATCCTCTGATGCAAGATTAATGGATTGCTTAGGTCTGGATATTTTGGTAGGTTTTCTAACTGCTAACCTTTATAAGGATTCAGGATCTATCAGTGAAATGCAGCCTATAGAGTTGAAGAGTCCCTATCAATTAACAAAATTTACATGCCAAAAGTTTTGATTGGTTGGGGTTTGGGGGTTCAACCTCCTTTAACCCCTTAACGACCACTGATGTAAATGTAAGTCCTGGTTTGGCGGTACTTCGCGCACGAGGATGTACATTTACGTCCTGTGTATGACCGCGAGCCTTAGAACGGTGCTCGCGTCATACACGGCAGGTTCCGGCTGCTAGCAGCAGGGGATCCACCCGTAATGGCCGACATCCGCAGATTTCCGCCAGTAACCCCTCAGATGCCGTGATCAATACAGATCACAGCATCTGCGGCAGTGTGGTACTTTAAATGGATAATCGGATCACTCGCAGTGATCCGATCATCCAGCATAGCGGCCGTAGGTCCTCTCACCTGGCTCTGAGATCTGGTCTGAGATTGAGCAGACCAGAGCAGATCACCGATAGTACTGATCAGTGCTATGTCCTATGCATAGCACTGAACAGTATTAGCAATCAAATGATTGCTATAGATAGTCCCCAATGGGGACATAAAAAGTGTAAAAAAAAAGTTGAAAAATGTAAAAAAAAAAAAGTTAAAAAAAGGGAAAAATCCCCAAAAAGCGTAATTTTTTTATAAGCATATTTTGTATTGCCGTGTGCGTAAATGTCAGATCTATCAAAATATAATGTTAATGATCCCGTACAGCGAACGGCGTAAACGTAAGAAATAAAAAAAAGTCCAAAGATGCTGCTTTTTTGTCACATTTTATTCCCAAAAATGTTTGTAAAAAATTATCTAAAAGTTTTATATATGCAAATGTAGTATCAATTAAAAGTACAGATGACAGCGCAAAAAAATGAGCCATCATACCGCCCTATGTACGGAAAAATATAGGTGTTCAAAATAGGGCAATTTTAGATTACTGATTTTGTACAAAAAGCTTTAGATTTTTTTTAAAGCGGTACAAAAATATAAAAGTATCTAGCCAGGGGTATCATTTTAATCGTATTGACCCCAAGAAAATAAAGAGCACATGTCATTTTTACCGTAAAGTGTACAGTGTGAAAATGAAACCCTCCAAAATGTGAAAAATTGTGGTTTTCATTTAAATTATTTTATTGGGTTCCCTGTACATTTTATGGTAAAATGAGAGGATTCATTACAAAGTAAAATTGGTCATGCAAAAAACAAGCCCTTATATGGGTCTGCAGATGGAAATATAATAGAGTTATGGATTTTAGAAGGTGAGGAAGAAAAAACTAAAAAAAAGCTAAAGTAAAATTGGCCTGGTCCTTAAGGTGAAAATGGGCTTGGTCCTTATGGGGTTAAATGATAGAACAGGCAGGGGAAGTGTGCAGCTCCCTGGCTCGCTGCAATTTCCATCTAGGTGTAAGAGACTGGCTCAATTTTAAGTCTTTGGAGCCCATCTCTTGCAACTGGACAGAGATCACTTTGAGCCAGGGTGTGAAGTGCACAGATGCACACTTCACCCCACTTGTTATAACAATCAGAGGGCTGTCTGGCCACCTAGTTTTGTAATACATTATATGATAAGGATGAAGGGTGCCAACAAAATTACTACTTCTCCCACAAAATATGAGCATTCATATGTCTATGGAAAAAAAACACATTTGGATCTTAGCAGTAATGAAAAACACTATAAAAAAACAAACAGGAAATGTTATTACAAGAAAGGGTTAATCCAGACAACAGTGCTATCTACTGAAATCAGATATTTACCTTTTCTGCCTAGTATACAATAATTTTGGCCAGGGCTACACAGTGACTTTGGTCTCATGACATGAAGATCACAAAGTCATATTGCAAAAAATCCACAGATCTTTGCCAGCACTGACCCCAATATTGCTAATTTGTTTCTGTTACCCTCTGACTATCTGTCAATATTTATTATTATTGTCTTCAGTGTGCATCTGCTTTATCATCTAACATTTATATTGAGCACTTTATTCCATGCTATTTTGTACATGCCTTGTTATTCCTTCTTTCGCACTAGCATATTACCTTTAAACAGGGAACAATACATTGTACTTTCACAATTATGGGAGTTGTGTTCATATTGGAGAATGTAGCTATAGTACAGGTTGTCCGGAAAGGGGGGGGGGGTCCATTTGGCACCCCTCAGGTTGTAGGTAGGCTCTTCATTTTCACAATATTTGGCTTGCATTTTTAATGGTGCATTCTTTTTCTGTTTTTTGGGCTTTGGTACTCTGCATTGAATATACTAGAACTGAGCCCCCCATCTCTTGTAGTTTGTGACAGCAAGTTGCATAGAAATCTCACAAATATTTTGGTTGCATAAAACGTCACTGTTACGCCTAGCGCTCCGGGTCCCCGCTCCTCCCCGGAGCGCTCACGGCGTCTCTCTCCCCGCAGCGCCCCGGTCAGTCCCGCTGACCGGGAGCGCTACACTGTCATGGCCGTCGGGGATGCGATTCGCACAGCGGGACGCGCCCGCTCGCGAATCGCATCCCAGGTCACTTACCCGTCCCGGTCCCCTGCTGTCATCTGCTGGCGCGCGCGGCTCCGCTCTCTAGGGCGCGCGCGCGCCAGCTCTCTGCGACTTAAAGGGCCAGCGCACCAATGATTGGTGCCTGGCCCAATTAGCTTAATTGGCTCCCATCTGCTCCCTGCCTTTATCTGACCTCCTCCCATGCACTTCCTTGCCGGATCTTGTTGCCTTGTGCCAGTGAAAGCGTTTAGTGTGTCCAAAGCCTGTGTACCTGAACTTCTGCTACCCATCCTGACTACGAACCTTGCCGCCTGCCCCCGACCTTCTGCTACGTCTGACCTTGCCTCTGCCTAGTCCTTCTGTCCCACGCCTTCTCAGCAGTCAGCGAGGTAGAGCCGTTGCTAGTGGATACGACCTGGTTGCTACTGCCGCAGCAAGACCATCCCGCTTTGCGGCGGGCTCTGGTGAAAACCAGTAGCCTCTTAGAACCGGTCCACTAGCACGGTCCACGCCAATCCCTCGCTGACACAGAGGATCCACTACCTGTAAGCCGAATCGTGACAGTAGATCCGGCCATGGATCCCGCTGAGGTGCCGCTGCCAAGTCTCGCTGATCTTCCCACGGTGGTCGCTCAGCAATCGCAGCAGATTGCCCAACAAGGACAGCAGCTGTCGCAGTTGACCGCCATGTTACAGCAAATTCTGCCTCTGCTACAGCAGCAACCATCTCCTCCGCCAGCTCCTGCACCTCCTCCGCAGCGAGTGGCCGCTCCTAACCTCCGCTTGTCCCTGCCGGACAAATTTGATGGGGACTCCAGACTCTGCCGTGGATTTTTGTCTCAGTGTTCCCTGCATATGGAGATGTTGTCAGACTTGTTTCCTACAGAACGGTCTAAGGTGGCGTTCGTAGTGAGCCTTCTTTCAGGAAAGGCCCTGTCTTGGGCCACACCGCTCTGGGACCGCAATGATCCTGCCACAGCCACAGTCCAGTCCTTCTTTGCTGAAGTCCGAAGTGTCTTTGAGGAACCTGCCCGAGCCTCTTCTGCTGAGACTGCCTTGCTGAACCTGGTCCAGGGTAATTCTTCCGTTGGCGAGTACGCCATACAATTCCGTACTTTTGCTTCTGAACTATCCTGGAATAATGAGGCTCTCTGCGCGACCTTTAAAAAAGGCCTATCCAGTCGCATCAAGGATGTGCTGGCCGCACGAGAGATTCCTGCCAACCTCCAAGAACTCATCCATCTAGCTACCCGCATTGACATGCGTTTTTCTGAGCGACACCAAGAGCTCCGCCAGGAAAAAGACTTAGATCTCTGGGCACCTCTCCCACAGCATCCTTTGCAGTCTATGCCTGGGCCTCCCGCCGAGGAGGCCATGCAAGTGGATCGGTCTCGCCTGACCCAGGAAGAGAGGAATCGCCGTAGAGAAGAAAATCTCTGTCTGTACTGTGCCAGTACCGAGCATTTCTTGGTGGATTGCCCTATCCGTCCTCCACGCCTGGGAAACGCACGCACGCACCCAGCTCACGTGGGTGTGGCGTCTCTTGGTTCTAAGTCTTCTTCTCCACGTCTCACGGTGCCCGTGCGGATTTCTCCTACAGCCAACTCCTCCCTCTCAGCCGTGGCCTGCTTGGACTCTGGTGCCTCCGGGAATTTTATTGTGGAGTCCTTTGTTAATAAATTCAGCATCCCGGTGACCCGTCTCGCCAAACCGCTCTACATTTCCGCGGTCAACGGAGCCAGATTGGACTGCACCGTGCGTTACCGCACAGAACCCCTCCTGATGTCTATCGGACCCCACCACGAAAGGATTGAGTTCTTCATTCTCCCCAGTTGTACCTCTGAGGTCCTCCTCGGTCTGCCATGGCTCCGGCTTCATTCCCCCACCCTTGATTGGACCACCGGGGAGATAAAGAACTGGGACTCTGCCTGCCATAGGAAGTGCCTCTCCCCCCCTCCCAGTCCCGTCAGGCAAGCCTCTGTGCCTCCTCATGGCTCCCGTCCTGGTGTCACACTGCCCCGTGCCAGGCTTCGCCCTCTGCCCTCCCTCCCCATTCCCACTCCTGCTGTACTGCCTGCCGCTGAGGAAACCCTCCATTTTTTCCCGGTGTCCTCATCCCAGGGGAGGCAGTTGCCGGTCAAAGAAAAGGGGAGACCTAAGGGGGGGGGTACTGTTACGCCTAGCGCTCCGGGTCCCCGCTCCTCCCCGGAGCGCTCACGGCGTCTCTCTCCCCGCAGCGCCCCGGTCAGTCCCGCTGACCGGGAGCGCTACACTGTCATGGCCGTCGGGGATGCGATTCGCACAGCGGGACGCGCCCGCTCGCGAATCGCATCCCAGGTCACTTACCCGTCCCGGTCCCCTGCTGTCATCTGCTGGCGCGCGCGGCTCCGCTCTCTAGGGCGCGCGCGCGCCAGCTCTCTGCGACTTAAAGGGCCAGCGCACCAATGATTGGTGCCTGGCCCAATTAGCTTAATTGGCTCCCATCTGCTCCCTGCCTTTATCTGACCTCCTCCCATGCACTTCCTTGCCGGATCTTGTTGCCTTGTGCCAGTGAAAGCGTTTAGTGTGTCCAAAGCCTGTGTACCTGAACTTCTGCTACCCATCCTGACTACGAACCTTGCCGCCTGCCCCCGACCTTCTGCTACGTCTGACCTTGCCTCTGCCTAGTCCTTCTGTCCCACGCCTTCTCAGCAGTCAGCGAGGTAGAGCCGTTGCTAGTGGATACGACCTGGTTGCTACTGCCGCAGCAAGACCATCCCGCTTTGCGGCGGGCTCTGGTGAAAACCAGTAGCCTCTTAGAACCGGTCCACTAGCACGGTCCACGCCAATCCCTCGCTGACACAGAGGATCCACTACCTGTAAGCCGAATCGTGACAGTCACGTTGCCTGTAGTCCTAACCTACTTCTGCCAGAGACTGGTATACATTGAAGATATGCAAAACTTCAAATGGCTGCCAATATTAATCTGTAGATTCAATGCCACCTTTACTGTGAAAGCTCCAATTTCTAGAACTCTAGTGGCTATAAAATATAGATCACAGACTGCCATTGTCTGTCCTCACCAGGTCCTCCAAGCAGCTGTTCCACTTTTGGCTTTTGTTTAGAGAAGCAGTGACAGAGCATAAACAGGAACTGTTAAGTGTTGTTTGTATTATTATTTTTTCTTATGTCCTCCAGGGTTATGTTACTCTCTTGACCACAGGATGTAGTCTATCTTGGGATTTTAACAATGTGTGTAATAGGCCAGCTAAAAATGAGAGCACCTATGTTTATTATACAATACTCACCATAATTCACCTACTCAAAGCTTATAATTCGTTAAACTCTAATAATCTAAAGAAAGGGAAGATAAAAAGTAAGAAGTTATACATAAAACTACTCAGGGTATGCTGCTTAATAAGTTAGTAGAGATGTTATATTATAATGCTCAAAGGAGTTGTCCCACCAACAATACTTAGTCTCTATCTACAGGATTGGGAAAAATGTTTGATTGCTGGAAATTTGACTGTTGGGGTCTCTAGTAATCTCAAAAATGGGGATCCAAGCCTCTTATAATAATGAAGCACTGGTCCCATGTGCACAAGCACCTCCATTCACTGTCTAAGAAACTGATGGAGATAGCTGAGTACAGCATTCAGCTACAGTATCTCCGGCACTCCCATAGGATGGAGCCGCAGCTTGCACAAATGAATGCTGCTCCATTAAGATGGACGACTTAAGATACTTGTCCTCATGATGAATGGGGGTTCCTGCATTAAGACTTGGATGAGGGATACATTTTGTTAGTGGGACAACCCCTTTCATTCCTCATATTAATATTAAGACTACATTTACAATTCTCAGTTCTCAGCTGAAATGTCATATTGTTCTAACCTGGTACCTGAGTTTGTTAAAATTAACCCATCTTGTTTATTATAGATAACTGAGAACACTTCTGCTATAGGTGCCCATACACTTTAAAAAACAACTTAACTTCCTCATGAGCATACAGCAGCTGATAAGAACTGGAAGGATTAAGATTTTTTTATGGAAGTAATTTACAAATTTGTTTAAAGGGGTACTCCGGTGCTTAGACATCTTATCCCCTATCCAAAGGATAGGGGATAAGATGCCTGATTGCGGGAGTCTCGCCACTGGGGACCACCGGGATCATGCACGCGGCACCCTGTTTGTAATCAGTCCCTGTGACGTCACGCCCCCGTGTGACGTCACGCTCAGCCCCTCAATGCGAGCCTACGGGAGGGGGCATGATAGCTGTCAAGCCCCCTCCCATAGGCTTGCATTGAGGGGCGGAGCGGGACATCACACGGGGAAAGGGGCATGATGTCACACGCCGCCCGCCCTGTAGTCGCCGGTAATCAGTCCCAGAGCGAACATGCTCCGGGGACTGATTACAAACGGGGTGCCGCATGCATGATCCCGGGGGTCCCCAGTGGCGGGACTCCCGCAATCAAGCATCTTATCCCCTATCCTTTGGATAGGGGATAAGATGTCTAAGCACCGGAGTACCCCTTTAACTTTCTGGCACCAGATGATTTGAAAAGAAAAAAAAAAGTTTTCCACTGGAGTACCACTTTAAAGTAGCAAACCAGTAACTGGTAGCAGGGGGAAAGGGAAAGAACATGGAAGGCAGTATCTAATTCTCCCAATTTGCCTTCTTGCATGCCAACACCTGCAGAATTCAGGTTGCCAGTGTTATACTGCATGCCCCCCTGCAACTGACAATTGAGTACAACAACTTTGAGAAATGGAAGTATTCTTGTGTAGCTTATACAAATTTAACCTTGACATGTTTGGGTCAACACTAGACATGTACTATACTCTCTGGATTGCCATATAATATTGTTTATTACATTTTACTGACAATTCATTGTTCACGGTCCATTCTGTAGCTGTTGATTTTCTATCTTTGGTGCGAGTGATTTAACAAAGCCACTAGCAGTTCAAGGGCTAGTTAAATAAAGGAAAACAAACAAATAAGACAACCGCCGATACACATGAAACCAGCTCGTAAACAAAGAAATTCCTCACTGTTTATAAGAGGAATAGCACTCAGCTGCATGAATGTAGTGCACTTTGGGTTATTTTGCCTCAAACTAAATTAAATTCTCTTTGTAAATTGTAAATAGTGTCATTTCTGCCCTCATTGACTGTCATCAGCTCCCTAATTGACAGCGTCACATAGTCAGTGCGAAGAGTGGGGCATATTTTAAGTCCTGCATCTTTTCAAGCAGGCTTTCCATCAAGAGAGGAAACCAACTCCTTTTGTGTCTTTGTGTCTGCCTAGACATAAGATCACACATAGTTAGGCAATTGGGAGATATCGGCTTCATAAGTGCCAAAAAGCAGCGCAAAGTTTGTGCAACTTTGCATAATTGTTCCTTAGCACATCAACAAATAATGACAACCATAGCAGAATAGGATTATTCTAATAACTCACGTATCATTCTCCTCATTAATGCATGGGCCGCACGGGAGATCTAAAGCTGTAAACATGGAATATAACAATATTACAAAAATATTACAAACACGTTCTGATTTCTTAGATTTTCAACAATATTTATTTATCCTGTTTTCCTTCTTTAAATATATTTCCAGGAAGCTCAGCTGGAGGGCTTTCCGTGCACAATGTCTAGATGTGTGTACACAAAATACTCCTTCTTTTGTCTGTAATATTCTTCACTATTTTAATTATTAAAGATAAGTATTTGAATTATAAATATTCTAGTTATGCTGGAATAGGCAAAGCAGGCCCTGTGCCCTGAGGCAAAAGTCTTCCATTATCCATAATACTTCTGCCGCCTGCCGGCATCCTACTTCTTTATAATTTTTTTTTAAAGTGTATAACAAAAATAGCCTCTGTCTACTACCTAGTCAAACCACAGAGATCCCTTCTCAATATGTATAGAGGCCTTGAAGAAACAATATGCCACTGCAGTGTCCCTAACTGTCTAGCTCTCCCATTGAAACTAGTGTGTTTGTCACACATCACAGCTCAGAGGACCCTTTATAGTGGATCATTAATATTGTCAGGATAGTGATGGCAGGGGTGATAGCAGGGATTCAACAACAGTCTTCTGTGAATATACAAATAAGTGAATTGTTATCTCCCCCACCTTGGCACAGATCAGCAAAGAGACAGAATTGCTGAAAAAACATGACAGCTTCTTTTTGGCTGGCCCATTAAACAGGGATATACAATAGGTGTGCAACACCGAGGAATAAGGCAAATGAGTGTGAACATAGCTCCGAGATATGAGAGCACCTTAGGGCTTTGTGACACAAGGGTGTGCACTGCCAAGGACCCGCTGACAACCCATACAGACAGTCCTAACTGAAGAAAGAAGATACACAAACAAGAACGACAATGAAAAGATGAGGTTTCCATCAGTAGATAATTAGTAGGTTCCACATGGTTCATACATCTATTACAGGTACCAATTTACAATAGGCAATTAAGTGGTTCATCAGTCATCATTCTTCCATCTATGATGACATGAAATGTTATGTTGAATTGTCAGGTATCTTACAGATGACATCCTGGACCATAAGCAGGTGTGTACATATATATATATATATATATATATATTGTATCTATCTTAGGGTATGAGCTTAACAGTGTATGAAGAAAGATGTGTAGACTCCAAGGCTCATATGCAATATGAAAAAATCCTTTATCAAGTACATATATTAATATTACAGTACTTATCTGAGACATAATATCAGCCACATAATTAGAGGTATCAATTAGAGATGAGCGAACTTTTGAAAAATTTGATTCGTTCGATTCGCCTATGGCTATTTCTGGACTACAGAGAGCCTCAATAGGGGTGTAGAACACTTTGCTTTGTTCTAACACGCATATGGAGTGTGTTGGGGTAGTGAAATAATAATGTTATTCATTATGACATGCAGATTACAGGCATCGCTTTTAGAATCACTGCCGCAGAGCTGCACAATGAAAGAGCCTGGAAGGGGCATCAGTATGAGGAGACCATATAGTGGCTGAATGACACAGCGTGGAGGTGTTGGCAGTATGAGGAGACCATATAGTGGCTAAACAACACAGCGTGGAGGTGTTGGCAGAAGGAGGAGACCATATAGTGGCTGAATGACACAGATTGGATGTGCCTGAAGCATGAGGAGGCCATATAGTGGCTGAATGGCACAGTGTGGAGGTGTTGGCAGCAGGAGGAGAACATATAGTGGCTGAATGACACAACTTGGATGTGGCTGAAGCATGAGGAGGCCATATAGTGGCATAATGACACAGCGTGGAGGTGTTGGCAGCATGAGGAGACCATATAGTGGCTGAATGACACAACTTGGATGAGGCTGAAGCATGAGGAGGCCATATTGTGGCATAATGACACAGCGTGGATGTGTTGGCAGCATGAGGAGACAATATAGTGGCTGAATGACACAGATTGGATGTGCCTGAAACATGAGGAGGCCATATAGTGGCTGAATGGCACAGCGTGGAGGTGTTTGCAGCAGGAGGAGACCATATAGTGGCTGAATGACACAGATTGGATGTGCCTGAAGCATGAGGAGACCATATAGTGGCTGAATGAAACAGCGTGGAGGTGTTTGCAGCAGGAGGAGACCATATAGTGGCTGAATGACACAGCTTGGATGTGGCTGAAGGATGAGGAGACCATATAGTGGCATAATGACACAGCGTGGAGGTGTTGGCAGCATGAGGAGACCATATAGTTGCTGAATGACACAGCCTGGAGTTGGCAGCAGCATGAGTAGACACTGGGGCTTCACAATCCCTAAGATTAAAAGATTAATTTTGAAATTTAAATTGAAGAATTATGGCAGCTAGTGATACCATAAAATGTTTTAGTCCCAGGCCCAGCAGCATCAGTAAACCATATATTGGCTGACACAGCCTGGAGGTGGCTGAAGCATGAGGAGACCATATAGTGGCTGAATGACACAGCCTGGAGTTGGCTGAAGCATGAAGAGACCATATAGTGTCTGAATGACACCGCTTGGAGTTGGCTGAAGCATGAAGAGACCATATAGTGTCTGAATGACACAGCCTGGAGTTTGCAGAAGCATGAGGAGACCATTGAAGTTTAAGATTTTAAATAGAAATGTAAGATTTTTTAAATTGAATTGAGAATTTTGAAATTGAAATTTTAACTCCCAAGTTTTAGTGCCCCGGGCCCCGGCGAGTAGGTACAAAGTACCAAATCTAACAAGGAGTCACATGTCCCATGGCAGCACAATGACAGAGTCTGGAGGTGGCATCAGTATGAGGAGGCCATATAGCTGCTGAATGACACAGCCTGGAGCTGAAAGCAGCATTAGTAGACACTAGGGCTTTACAATTCCTAAGATTAAAAGATGAATTTTGAAATTTAAATTGAAGCTTTATGGTAGCTACTGCTACCATAAACATTTTCAGGCCCAGGCCACACAGCATCAGTAAACCATATATTGGCCTAATGACACAGCCTGGTGGTGGTTGAAGCATGAGGAGACCATATAGTGGCTGAATGACACAGCCTGGAGTTGGCTGAAGCATGAGGAGACCATATAGTGGCTGAATTGCAAAGCCTGGAGGTGGCTGAAGCATGAGGAGACCATTGAAATTTAAGATTTTTAAATGTAAATGTAAGATTTTTTATTTGAATTTGAGGATTTTGAAATTGAAATTTTAACTCCCAAGTTTTAGTGCCCCGGGCCCCAGTGTGTGGATACAGAGGAGCAAATTTAACAAGGAGTCACATGTCACATGGCAGCACAATGAGAGAGCCTTGAAGTGGCAGCAGCAGCATGAGCCAACTGAGGGTTGAGTCTGAGGGTTGAGTCACCGACTGTTGACTGGGGATGTCGGATGTCCCTTGGGATGAAGGGGATGACCGGGTGAACCGATCAATCACGGCTGCTGGGTTGCTGGTCGAAACACGACTGCTAGCTGACACCAGGAGTTCAGACCTCTTGCTGCAACTCCGGGTGCCACACGCACTTACTCTGCTGCGACCTCTGCCTGCGCCTGATGAATGTAGGCCTCTGCCACTCCACTGTGCAGGTCCTGGCACTACTCTGCCTGACATACTTATTGCGTATATGAGGGGAGTACTCTTCACTACACTTAAAACAATATTTGCTTCACTACGCTTAAAACAATATTTGTCTAGAACAGCAGCACGTCTGAACTATTGGTTGTCCTTTCACAGTATATAGACCCTTGACAGATTAACAGGTACAAAATAGTACACTACTTAGATGTAGGTATGTGGTATGCACTTATGAGGGCACAAAAATGTGCTGCAGTACGCTTAAAAATATTTATTTCTACCTGTGTCCCAGATTCCAAAATTCCTTTATAATCAGAAAATGTCAGAATATCACCTGACATTCAAAACAAAAAAAAATTATGCATACGTTCTCTGAAGAATAGGATCCTTCATTAGATGACAATATGAGTATTGTGTGTTCCAGTGACATTAGCTCATCAGAGGAACAGGAAAACATAATACAACTTAATTCTGCAACTGAAGAACCACAACAAAGAATGAACGATTTAAATGGGTACTCCGCCCCTAGACATCTCGCTCTGTGCGTAATGATGGGCGATACAGGGGCCGGATCATCGTGACATCACGGCTCCGCCCTTCGTGACATCACGCCACGCCCCCTTAATGCAAGTCTATGGGAGGGGGCGTGATGGCGCATCACGCCCTCTCCCATACACTTGTATTGAGGGGGCAGGCCGTGACGTCACGAGGGGTGGAGCCGTGACATCACGATGCTCCGGGCCCCTGTCATTATGCACAGAGCGAGTGTGCTCTATGCAGTAATGATAGCAGGGTGCTGCAGCGGAGAACCCGGGGTTCCCCAGCAGCGGGACCCCGGCGATCTGACATTTTAGCCCCTATCCTTAGGATAGGGGATAAGATGCTAGGGGCAGAGTACCCCTTTAAAGCCTACTGGAACAGAGGAATTTCAAAATGGTAAATCTACCACCTGGGATAGTCATTCAATTCCAAAGTTCCCTGTTTCTGCTACTCCTTGGCAGCATTCCTTTTATTACCGGTATCAACATGGCAATAATGCTGGAAGAGTAACTCAAGGATGCCCACATGTTTCCTACAATACACAGTCAACCAATCCTTAATCATCTACATTTGCAGTGCCAAATTCCTATAATACAAACCAGCCTTACTCTGATTTCAATGGACATATTCAAGCACAGATGTATTCAGTTTCTGGCCCCTTTGGTGCCAATTTGCAGATTATGCAATTATGCAGATCCATCCTCTTCTTCAAATCAGAATCCAGCGCCAAATCCATACCCTTATAGTTCCACTGGAAATATAGGCTGGCCATGGAGTTCTTTGCAATAATGAAGAAAACACGATGAAAGATGAGACAAGATGAAAAGATGAAACAAGACAATGATCTCTGTATTCAATATCTGAATATTTAATTAAAAAAATTAGCAGTTGACTACTTGCAGTAGTACTATTTATGCCAATGACATTTGTAGTTTTTGGCACATTTCTTTAATGTGCTAACTTTTTTTTAATGTTTTCGCATTATATTATCTAAAGTTAACATGTCTGGCCAGTATTTCATTTTTATAAGCAAAATACTTATTTTTATATATTTTTCCATTTTTTTTATACAAGAGTTTTCCTCGGGGTACATGCTTAAAGTGTCTATAACTATTTTATATATTTGTTTGTTAGGAGTCACAATATATGATTGTGTTGTTTTGTAATTGTTATTTATATTTGAAAGATTTTGTGATTGAAATAATTATGTGTTTTCTGTCTTGTATTAGAAAACGGAATTGACACTTTTTAGCTCTTAAGTGAAAAAGGAAATCAGCCCCCTTATCATCTGTTGAGCAGCAATTAAAAAGTGAAATAGTTAGTTTAAAAAAAACAAGCCCTTTGAAAAAGTTTGGGGGGTTTGGTGTTCCCCAACAAAGGGGGAAAAAAATATGTATTTTTTGCACAACACCAGCATTATACAACAGTACTGCAGCACACAGTCACTGTGTAATAAACTCAAAATTGCACTCTCTCACAGACTATTAGGAATGGACTGCTGGGTATGTATTATACTATCTACGGACTAGTATAACCAGCAGACCAAAAAATGCACTACAGTATGCTTAAAAAATGTAATGGAGTAATACACTAGCCGGTGATTACTTTTGCCTGGACTTTCACAGTATCTAGGCCCTTGACAGATTAACAGGTACAAAATAGTACACTTCTTAGATGTACATGTGTGGTATTCACTTATGAGGGCAGAAAAATGCAATACAGTACGCTTAATAAATGTATTGGAGTAAAACACCAGCCGGTGATTACTTTTGGCTGTCCTTTCACAGTATGTAGGCCCTTTACAGTTTAACAGATACAAAATTGTACACTACTTACATGTAGGTATGTGGTATGCACTTATGAGGGCAGAAAAAGGCACAAATCATGTGTAAAATACTTTCTAAGAGCCATAAAATCCTTGATTTAATACTATTAGGTCACCTATGAATCTACCAAAATTTTTAAGGCAAAATTAATTTTAATGTTACTGTAACATGTGTGGCTATTGAAAAAAGAATAGTATGGTATTTAACAGTTATTTTTTATGTTTAATGTTTTTTTTAATTATTATTCAAAAAATATATATTTTTGGAAGCAGATGCATGTCGTTGTTTATATGCAGACAGAGGTATTGAAAGAAGCAATGTCTTCCAGAAAGGCCTGGAGAGTGGAGAAGCAGTGACTTCTTAACAGCTGTGAAAAATTTGTTCCATTTCGAGGTAAAGCAACAGGATTGTCATCCTAAAAAATGTACAAAAGTTACACAAAACCCTATGTGCACTGCTTTTCACATTTTGGGTAAAACAAAAAAATGTGTCTCTTAACTTCTAATCAAAACAGATTTTGCAATGACAGAATATATGCAGATTGCTCTCTGCTGCTGTACCACAATTATTATATATGTGTGGTCCTCCTATCTGTGTTCTTCACTGCTTACTGTCCCTCATAGAGATCTTTAGCTAACACCTGCAGTCTCTAAAATGGCTGCTGAAGCTATGTGCATAGCCTTTTATCGTGGCTTAGACATCACCCCTATATTGCCTCATGATTGGCTTGGAGAGCTGTTTAACCACTTAGGGACCAAGGGTGTATCTGTACACCCGTTAGAATTCCAGTCCCCGTTGCTCGCCAGGTGGGGACCAGACCAGGATGCCTTCTGAAATCATTCAGCAGGCACCCCATGCAAACCCCTGGGGTGGTCCTGATCAATTCAGATTGGCGATTTGCAGCAATTCCATGTCAATCGGGTCACCAGTGACCCGGTGACCCAGAAAAAAAGGGTGATTGGTGCAGTCCAAGTCAGTACCAATCACCCTTGTCATGCAGGAGTGAGGTGGCACCAGTGCCCCCTCACGATCCCGTGATTAGTCGGCCGGACTGGCTGACCAATCACTCTTCCTGCTGGGGGGCATCAGCAGGTGATCGGCAGTGGAGGGAGGGGGGGATCGGCGGTGGGGGGAGTGGGGAGGCTCACCCGGGGTCCGATGTGACAGCCTTCCCGAGCAGCGGCTCCTGAGGCGACGGTCCAGCCGGTCTGTGGCGAAGGGGTACAACAGTAGGAGGTAAGCGCTGTTTGCTTAGCAATAGCTTCCAGCATGCACAGCCAAAGGGCATGCTGGGAGTTGTAGTTTTGCAACAGCTGGAAGTTTGCCCCCTCCCCCATGTGAATGTACAGGGTACATTCATACAAGCGGTGGTTTACAATGAGTTTCTCGCTGCAAGTTTGAGATGCAGCAAATTTTCCGTTGCAGCTCAAACTCCCAGTGGAAAACTTGCTGTGAACCCCCGCCTGTGTGAATGTATCATAAAAACACTACATTACACAAAATAAAATGTAAAACACTACATATACACATACCCCTACACAGTTACCCCCCCAATAAAAATGAAAAACATCTAGTACAGCACTGTTTCCAAAATGGAGCCTCCAGCTGTTGCAAAACAACAACTTCCAGTATTGCTGGACAGCCATTGACTATCCAGGCATGCTGGGAGTTTTGCAACAGCTGGAGGCACCCTGTTTGGGAAACACTGCCGTAGGGTAATTTTGGTATTGGAGGCAAGTGTAATTCTTGCATCTGGGTCCATCCCTATGCAAATGCCTAATTTAGGCCTCAAATGTGCATGGCGCTTTCTCACTTTGGAACCCTGCCATATTTCAGTATAACAGTTTAGGACCACATATGGGGTATTTCCGTACAAATTTGGGGGGCTTTTTCTCCTTTTACCCCTGAAAAGGTAAAGTTGGGGCCTACTCCAGCATGTTATTGTAAAAATGTTTTATTTTTTTACACTAACATGCTGGTGTTGCCCCATACCAGAGGTAAAAGGAAAAAAAGACCCCCAAAACTTGCATCGCAATTTTTCCTGAGTACGGAAATACCCAATATGTGGGTGTAAAATGCTCTGCGGGCGCACAACAAGGCTCAGGAATGAGAGCGCCATGTACATTTGAGGTGATTTGCACAGGGGTGTGGATCGTTACAGCGGTTCTGATATAAACACAAAAAAAAAGCACCCACATGTGACCGCATTTTGGAAACCACATCCGTCATGGAACGTAACATGTGGTATAGTGAGCCTTAACACCCCATAGGTGTTTGAAGAATTTTCATTAAAGTTGGACGTGAAAATGAAAATGTTTTATTTTTTCACTAAAATGCTGATGTTATCCCAAATTTTTAATTTTCACAAGGGGTAATAGGAAAAAAGCCCCCCATAATTTCTAACACCATTTTTTCTGAGCATATAAATACCCCATGTGTGGACATAAAGTGCTCTGCTGGCGCCCTACAGGGCTCAGAAGAGAATGAGCACCATTGGGCTTTTGGAGAGAGAATTTGGCTGAAATTGAAGATCATGTGTGTTTACAAAGCCCCCATGGTGCCAGAACAGTGGACCCCCCCACATGTGACCCCATTTTGTAAACTACACCCCTCACGGAATGTAATAAGGGGTGCAGTGAGCATTTACACCCCACATGTGTCTGACAGGTTTTTTGAAAAGTGGACCATGAAAATGAAAAATTTTATTTTTCATCTGCACAGCCCACTGTTCCAAAAGTCTGTCAAATGCCAGTGGGGTGTAAATGCTCACTTCACCCCTTATTACATTCCACGAGGGGTGTAGTTTCTGAGGTATGGTCACATGTAGGGGGGTCCACTGTTCTGGCACCATGGGGCTTTGTAAACGCCCATTAACCCTTGACTTCCATTTCAAACAAATTGTCTCTCCAAAAGCCAATGGCGCTCCTTCTCTTGAGCTGAGCATTGTAGTTTGCCCGCAGAGCACTCTATATCTACACATGGTATTACACATTTTGGGGGGCATTTTCTCCTATAACCTCTTCTAAAAATGGTAAATTTTGAAAAAAACTAAACGCATTTTAGTGGAAAAAAATTATCATTTACACATCCGACTTAAAAAAAGGCGTCAAACACCTGTGGGGTCTAAAGGCTCACTGTACCCCTTGTTACGTGCCTTGAGGCGTTTAGTTTCCAAAATAGTATGCCATGTGGTTTTTTTTTGCATTTAGGGCACAATAGGGCTCCCTAAATGCAACATAACCCCCAAAAAACATTTCAGGAAAATTAACTTTTCAAAATCCCATTGTCGTTCCTTTGCTTCTGAGCCCTCTAGTGCACCCACACACTTCTTTATGTTGACATATGAGGTATTTCCTTATTCAAGAGAAATTGGGTTACACATTTTGGGGGCATTTTCTCATTTTAACCCTTGTAAAATTAAAAAACTGGGTCTACAAGAACATGTTGGTGTAAACAAATGAGGATTTAGAATTTTCTCCTTCACTTTTCTGCTATTCCTGTGAAACACTTAACCCCTTAAGGACCAAGGGCGTACAGGTACGCCCTTGGACCTGCTCTCCTGATATAACGCGGGGTTACACAGTAACCCCGCGTCATATCACGGCGGGCCCGGCGTCATAGTGAAGCCGGGACCCGCCTCTAATAGCGCGCAGTGCCGATCGCGGCACCACGCGCTATTAACCCTTTAGCCGCGCGCTCAGAGCTGAGCCGTGCGGCTAAAAGTGAAACCGAAAGTGGCCGGCTAGCTCAGTCGGGCTGTTCGGGATAGTCGCGGCTAATCGCGGCATCCCGAACAGCTGACAGGACAGCGGGAGGGCCCCTACCTGCCTCCTCGCTGTCCGATCGCCGAATGACTGCTCAGTGCCTGAGATCCAGGCCTGAGCAGTCATGCGGCAGAATCGTTGATCACTGGTTTCTTATGAGAAACCAGTGATCAGCATAGAAGATCAGTGTGTGCAGTGTTATAGGTCCCTATGGGACCTATAACACTGCAAAACAAAAGTGAAAAAAAAAAGTGAATAAAGATCATTTAACTCCTCCCCTATTAAAAGTTTGAATCACCCCCCTTTTCCAATAAAAAAAAAACACAGTGTAAATAAAAAGAAAAATGAACATATATGGTATCACCGTGTGCGGAAATGTCCGAATTATAAAAATATATCATTAATTAAACCGCTCGGTCAATGGCGTGCGCGCAAAAAAATTCCAAAGTCCAAAATAGTGCATTTTTGGTCACTTTTTATATCATCAATAAGTCCGATCAATAAGTCCTATCAATGCAAAAATTGTACCGTTAAAAACTTTAGATCACGGCGCAAAAAATGAGCCCTCATACCGCCCCATACACGGAAAAATAAAAAAGTTATAGGGGTCAGAAGATGACAATTTTAAACGTATTAATTTTCCTGCATGTAGTTATGATTTTTTCCAGAAGTCCGAAAAAATCAAATCTATATAAGTAGGGTATCATTTTAATCGTATGGACCTACAGAATAAAGATAAGGTGTCATTTTTACCGAAAAATGTACTACGTAGAAACGGAAGCCCCCAAAATTTACAAAACTGCGTTTTTTTTTCAATTTTGTCGCACAATGATTTTTTTTTCCGTTTCACCGTAGATTTTTGGGCAAAATGACTGACGTCATTACAAATTAGAATTGTTGGTGCAAAAAATAAGCCAACATATGGATTTTTAGGTGCAAAATTGAAAGAGTTATGATTTTTTAAAGGCAAGGAACAAAAAACGAAAATGCAAAAACGGAAAAACCCCCGGTCCTTAAGGGGTTAAAGGGTTAACAAACTTTCTGAATGTCATTTTGTATACTTTGAGGGGTGCAGTCTTTTATAATGGGGTCATTTATGGGGTATTTCTAATATGAAGACCCCTCAAATCCACTTCAAAATGAAACTTGTCCATGAAAAATTCCGATTTTGAAAATTTTGTGGACAATTGCTGCTGAACTTTGAAGCCCTCTGATGTCTTCCAAAAGTAAAAACATGTCAGCTTTATGATATAATTTATTTGGTATTCTATTTTCATTACAAGCAGAGAGAGCTTCAAAGTTAGAAAAATGCTAAATCTTAAAATTTTTCATGAAATTTTGGAATTTTTCACCAAAAAGTATCGACAAAAATGAACCCCTATGTTAACGTAGAATATGTCACGAAAAAACAATCTCGGAATCAAATTCATAAGTAAAAGCATCCCAGAGTTATTAATGCTTAAAATGACCGTGGTCAGATGTGCAAAAAATGCTCCGGTCCTTAAGGTCATAATGGGCTTTTTCAATAAAGGGGTACCCAGCCCCTAGTCATCTTATCCCCTATCCAAAGGATAGGGGATAAGACATCAGATCACCTGGGTCCCGCTGCTGGGGACCCTGGGGATCGCTGCTGCAGCACCCCGCTATCATTACTGCGCAGAGCGAGATCGCTCTGCACGTAATGACGGGCAATACAGGGGCCGGAGCATCGATACGTCACAGCTCCACCCCTCGTGACATCACAGCTCGCCCCCGTCAATACAAGTCTATGGGAAGGGGGTGTGGCGGTCGTCACGCCCCCTGCCATAGACTTGCATTAAGGGGACGGGCCGTGATGTCATGAGGGGCGGAGCCATGACATCACGCTGCTCCGGCCCCTGTATCGCCCGTCATTACGCACAGAGCGAATTCGCTCTGTGCAGTAATGATGGCGGGGTGCCGCAGCGGCGATCCCCGGGGTCCTCAGCACCACGGCGATCTAACATCTTATCCCCCATCCTTTGGATAGGGGGATAAGATGCTAGGGGCGGAGAAAAAATCAAATCTATATAAGTAGGGTATCATTTTAATCGTATGGACCTACAGAATAAAGATAAGGTGTCATTTTTACCGAAAAATGTACTACGTAGAAACGGAAGCCCCCAAAATTTACAAAACTGCGTTTTTTTTTCAATTTTGTCGCACAATGATTTTTTTTCCGTTTCACCGTAGATTTTTGGGCAAAATGACTGACGTCATTACACATTAGAATTGGTGGTGCAAAAAATAAGCCATCATATGGATTTTTAGGTGCAAAATTGAAAGAGTTATGATTTTTTAAAGGCAAGGAACAAAAAACGAAAATGCAAAAACGGAAAAACCCCCGGTCCTTAAGGGGTTAAAGGGTTAACAAACTTTCTGAATGTCATTTTGTATACTTTGAGGGGTGCAGTCTTTTATAATGGGGTCATTTATGGGGTATTTCTAATATGAAGACCCCTCAAATCCACTTCAAAATGAAACTTGTCCATGAAAAATTCCGATTTTGAAAATTTTGTGGACAATTGCTGCTGAACTTTGAAGCCCTCTGATGTCTTCCAAAAGTAAAAACATGTCAGCTTTATGATATAATTTATTTGGTATTCTATTTTCATTACAAGCAGAGAGCTTCAAAGTTAGAAAAATGCTAAATCTTAAAATTTTTCATGAAATTTTGGAATTTTTCACCAAAAAGTATCGACAAAAATGAACCCCTATGTTAACGTAGAATATGTCACGAAAAAACAGTCTCGGAATCAAATTCATAAGTAAAAGCATCCCAGAGTTATTAATGCTTAAAATGACCGTGGTCAGATGTGCAAAAAATGCTCCGGTCCTTAAGGTCATAATGGGCTTTTTCAATAAAGGGGTACTCCGCCCCTAGTCATCTTATCCCCTATCCAAAGGATAGGGGATAAGACATCAGATCACCTGGGTCCCGCTGCTGGGGACCCTGGGGATCGCTGCTGCAGCACCCCGCTATCATTACTGCGCAGAGCGAGATCGCTCTGCACGTAATGACGGGCAATACAGGGGCCGGAGCATCGATACGTCACAGCTCCACCCCTCGTGACATCACAGCCCGCCCCCGTCAATACAAGTCTATGGGAAGGGGGTGTGGCGGTCGTCACGCCCCCTGCCATAGACTTGCATTAAGGGGACGGGCCGTGATGTCATGAGGGGCGGAGCCATGACATCACGCTGCTCCGGCCCCTGTATCGCCCGTCATTACGCACAGAGCGAATTCGCTCTGTGCAGTAATGATGGCGGGGTGCCGCAGCGGCGATCCCCGGGGTCCTCAGCACCACGGCGATCTAACATCTTATCCCCCATCCTTTGGATAGGGGGATAAGATGCTAGGGGCGGAGTACCCCTTTAAGGGGTTAAAAGGCATTATAAGATTAACAGAGGTCATGTGATCCTTTTCCTTTCTGCCATGCGGCTGCCATCTGACCGAACACAGGTTCTACAGGTGCAGTTCGCTCCCCTCTATTGTCAATGCATTAATCAGGTGAATGCCAGCACCCCACATTTCCCAACAGGCCATTGCCAGGCATTGTCTCCACTGGCTTTACTTCTTCCCATAGTGCAGGGGTCTCAAACTCAAATTATTTGGGGGCCACTGGAGGTAGCAGCTGGGTGAGGCCCCCATCATGTGCCCCTTACATATAATGCCCCCATCATGCGCCCCTCATCATCCACCAGTAACCCCCTCATTCCCTCTATCCCGGTGTGGTAATAGCATGAGCTGACGGATGATGGGGGTGCTACTTCTGGGGGTTTCTCACATTAGGTAGTAGCAGGTTCCCCACATTAGGTAGAAGCAGGTTCCCCACATTAGGTAGTAGCAAGTTCCCCACATTATTTAGTAGCAGGTTCCCCACATTAGGTAGAAGCAGGTTCCCCACATTAGGTAGAAGCAGGTTCCCCACATTCGGTAGAAACAGGTTCCCCACATTAGGTAGAAGCAGGTTCCCCACATTAGGTAGTAGCAGGTTCCCACATTAGGTAGTAGCAGGTTCCCCACATTAGGTAGAGGCAGTTTCCCCACATTAGGTAAAAGAGGGTCCCTACATTTGGTAGCAGCAGGTTCCCCACATTAGGTAGCATTGTCGTTCCTCCCCCCCGACTCTCTCACACACACAGACAGACAGACAGATACCCACACATGCACACACACATAGACACACAGACAGACAGACACCCACACATGCACACATGCACACACACACATAGACACACTTACCTATCCTGCGCTGCGCTTCTCCTCTCTGGCGGCGGCCTGACGACTGACGTCACTGACGTCCTCCTGTGCGTGTCTGCGTAGGGACGTCACATGCGCAATGTCCCTCATCAGACTCGGGCCGGCCGGCCAACCGGAGACCAGGAGGAGGAGGGCGTCCAAAGAAATGTGAAGTTTATTGGCCTATCAACCTGTAAGAATATAACATTTCGACTCTGCAATAAGGTCTTTATCAAGCATTATTATTTTAAGTTCAAAAAGTTGCATTGTTGTATGTTGAGAAACTTAATGTTTCTTTGGCACTTATCATAGGAGTGCCATCTTCCATCTTGCTACTTTTTCTTGGAATATAGCCTTTGTCAGGCCCTGAGGACTGGCACCCATGGACTTATAAGTCCACTACACTGTGCATAATGTATACCTTTTTTTATTTTATTTATTTTTTTTACCTTTGAAGCATCTAGCTTTGATGCTACTGTGACCAATGTAAGCAATTTGCAATGCACTGTATTGTGTGCTGACATGTTTGAATTACAGCCAGCATTACATTTTAAAGCCTATTGTGTTTCGGGGGCTCTTTTGTGAGCCTGGACCAAAATGGCTAGCTTTTACACCCCATTAACATCAATAAGCCTTGCACATTGGTTTACTTTCCCCTATTCATGGATTGCCCTTTCTTGGATTATTTTTTGTAGGTACTAACTACTATATACTAAAAACACCATCATAATGTGTTAAACTAGTTATACTTGTTAAACCTTTCTTTTTTTAACCATAATTTCCACATACTACGGTATGACTATGAGAGAGTTGTCACTCCTGCTCCTACTGATGATTGACACACAGGGCTTGCCTTTCTGTGGTGGCCCTGTGTAGTTATCCTTCACATTCTGTCAATGTGTAATATCGCACATTCTCACTGTTGGGATGCAAGTGATCCTGAACCTCCCCTACTCACTGCACATGCTCAATAATACACACTGACAGTACATATGAATTGGGTAACTTCACAAAGTTGTCATGGGCAGATGTGCCCTGTTTACCAATAAACAGGAGGAGCAAACATGACATCAATGGGCAATGCCTCTCTGATACTCAGACATCGTATACATTTTTTAATGTTTATAATTAAATAGCTTTGAAAACTAAAAAGAAAGTATGTCTGACATAATCTTGTTAACACTTTTTGGACTGTGTCACCGATTTAAAGGGTAACTCTCATTAAAACAAATTTTTGCTATTGCACTGGTTATGGTAAATAAAAAATATTTCTAATATCCTTTGTATAAAAAAATTAAGTTTTCTTTGTTTTATTTGTGCTTAAAAAAGCTCAAGAGCACATTTCCCCCCATCTCATACATAGACTTTGGACCGAAGCCCAAACACAGGAAGGGCAGCCTGGAGTGCTGAGGGGGGGGGGGGGGTGTCGAACCAACAGCATATAGCAGTTATGTGTGAGAGGAGCTATGATTGGATGAGGCTTGACACCCCCCCCCCTCAGCATTCCAGGCAGCACTTTCTGTGTTTGGACTTCGCCCAAAGTCTGTGTATAAGATGGGGGGGAGAAATGTGCTCTTGAGCATTTTTAAGCACAAATAAAACATAGAAAACTTCATTTTTTTTTTAAAACAGAGTATATTAGAAATATTTTTTATTTACCATAAGGAGTGCAATATCAAAAAAATTTTTAATGAAAAAATGTGACAGATGCACTATAAAACCACAAGAAAATGGAAGTCAGTACTAGATTTATCCGTATTGCAATTGGTCATCTAGACAGTCCGGATACAATACAAAAGAGGAGAAAAGGCCACAGCATCCAACTAGAAACTCCGGTATCCAGTGCAAAAAGAGCTGAAAAATGTATTTGTTCCTGAAAACAAGCAATGTTTCAGCTACATGTTAGCCTTGATAAAATCTAACATGTAGCCAAAACTTAGCTTGTTTTGGGGAATTTTTTGGGGGGGATTTATGGAAACCAGCAATTCCATTTTAAGACCGTTTAATATGCATAAAACCCTACAAAGTCTCCGTTTCCTATAGAAAATTAAATTGCCTTTAAGATGCAAATGAGAGTTTTGCACACACTATTATGGATTCTACACAAGACAGTTTTATGTCCGAGCATCTTCAACCACTGTATGATAAAAATATGATAAATCAATCCTATTACCAATTTTTTTTTTTAAATACATTCTAATCCATCCAATACAAATTTGGATTTAATCTATTAGGCGAATGCTTAAGGTATCAAGTCTAATAGCGATACATACTAATATGGCACATCAGAGATTATGGTATTTTTTGTTCAGTTTCCCCTCAGGGATTGAAGCTTATTTTTTTTTTTTTATCAGAACACCCATGATGTAGGATTTAGGTTGAAGATTTAATGATTGCAGGAACCTATTCTCTGATAAATATATAAATGACAGCATCCTATTATAAAAAAAAGAAGATATTGTGTGGTAAAATGAAGCTAGCAAATATCTGATAACTTTTAGAACTAAAAAGATAGATAGTATGTCTATGGATATAGTTGTGTAAGCAAAGCATCCTTCTAATCATTAAAGGATAGACATAGGGTATAAAGACCATTACTTCCATCAACTATTAAAAGTGGGCAGGGAATGCATTCACTACTGTATAAGAATAGGACGGGAGTGAAAATTGTTGAAACTTTGAAGAATTACCTGAAAATGTAGTTAGAGCAAACATCTCAAATAACAGATTTTCATTAGATTTTATTTACAATTTTTTACTTTTTTCACAGCTCCTATACAAACTCGTGTCTCAATGGTAATAGGTGGCAAACAAACTATGTGAAGTCTGCAGTTATACTTACCTGTTCTTTACTTCTTGCTAACTTATGAAAGTGTAAGTCATCATACATAAGGAAACAAATGGAAGGAACTGTGACTGCAGGATTACAGTACACCAGTTTGTTGTTATCTGTTACCATAAAGACACATTATGAGAATAGTAGCTGTAAAAACAAAACAAAATAGGACATTTTAATTACATGGGCACTGTCAGATACAAAAACTTTGTGTCTGTTATACATCTTGGCAAAACATTAACCTTTCTAATATACTTCATAAGAAAATTTTATTTCCTTTTTATAGAAATCTTGGCTTATGAAATCATGGCTTTGTCCAAGCTGAAGCACAGACATGGTCAAGGTCCAGCAAGTGAAGGTGGGCTAGCACTCCTCCGTGATCTCTCCTATCTGATAGGTCTGGTTTCACATGATCACTGTCCAAAAATTGAAGTCATATCAGTCATATTTTCTATATCAATGTCAAAATTTCTGCCAGGGCTTGCAGACTTTTGAGCCCAACTGTATATGTTATTAGTTAAAGGGATTCATTTGATATACAAGTTTTAGCTTGTATTTTTTATTTTGTTATATTAAAAACTAATAATAAATAATAATTTAATACAAATTTGATGTTAAAGCGTACCCCTCAGATGCAACAATTTTTTTTAAATATATCACTCAGTACCTAATCCTGACCATGTACATCTAATTTATATGTGTCTAGCACCTTTATTTATTTTTTATTACACTTTTAATCTGGCTCACTTGTCTGAATTCCTCTCAAAGGGAGAGGGCGTGGCCTAAGTGTGCAGGTCTCCGCCCCTTCCCTCAGTATACTGTCTGCTCACATCTCCCCTAGCATTAGCAAAACTACAACTCCCAGCTTGTCCTCACTGACAGTAGCGGGACACAAGCTGACAGTGGGAGGATTTTTCCTCCAGCTGTGAGCCCTGCGCTCACAGCTGTCAATCAAGGAAGTGTGTCCATGACATAGGTGATGACACATGGACACAGCAGGACGAGTATGTGCGGTGGGTGGCAATACCAGTACCCAGTGAAGAAGGTGGGTGAAAAAAGGTCTGATGCGGAGGAATGTTTGTAACTGGGGAGCAGTGCCTTAAATCTGTTGGATACAGTCCATATTTGTGGAGTGTTGGTGTGGCACCATGGTCTATCTACTCTGATGCATCAAGCATTAGTGGGTGGAAATCCTGGCTGATCCATGCCTGATTCATTTTCACAAAGGTCAGTATCTCCACATTTTTCTCCTTGGGGTGACAATGGCCCCCGCTGCACTAAACACCCGTTCTGATGGCACACTACTGGCCGGGCAGGACAGCTTTTCCAGGGCAAACTGCTAGTTGTGGCCACAAATCAAGTTTGGCTGCCCAGAAGTCCAGCGGATCTTTAAGGTGTGTTGGCATGGGCATGTCAAGGTATGCCACCACCTGCTGGTTCAGGTCCTGCTCCAGGTCTACCTGCTGATGAGGAGTTGCTTCACTATGCGGGTGAAGAAAGGTACTCATCAGCGACTGCAGACTCAGGCTGCTGATGTTGGAGCTGGTACTGCTCCTGCCACCCCACCCAGCAGCCATGGCATTTGAAGGTGAGCGCAGAGGGCCCCCCGAGTCAGACCTGCAAGAGGATGGACGATGGCGCCGATAGGCATTGGCAAACTGACTACGTAGGATGTCTCTGTAGTAGGTCAATTTGTCCCCCATTTTGTGCTGGTAGCAAGGATCCAATAAGGTGGAGAGCCAGACAACATCCCACTGCTGAATGGTGAAGATTTGGTGGTCACTATGCAAGCAACTGAGCATGCATTGTGCCATTTGTGCAAGTGACTTGGAGGGACTCCCTGCCTCCATCTCCACTGCATACTACCACGGTGTGTCTGGTTCCTCTTTCTCGCCTTCCTCATAACCCCCTAGCTCCTCTCGCTGCTCCTGCTCCTCCTCTCCTGTCAGATGACTAGAAAAACCGCCCAATGGCGAAACCTTAACTGTGCACCACTGTGCCCTCCCCCTCCTCCTCCTCCAGTTCTGCCCCTACAGGGCTCATGTGGCCGTGAGATGTAGGTGCCACGTTTCCAGTGCCCTGACCAGTGTTGTAGTAAAAGAGGCAGTGGAATGACGTTGTTTATCATATAGAGAAACAATTGGATTATAGTGCATGTGCAGCCATGTTCTGTTTCTCTATTTGTGAGTTACATTTGTATTCAGGTGGGGTGGTGTGGCCCAGAGCTAGGGGCTTGGCCATTAGACATGTGCAATTCGGTTCGGCACGAATGTCAAATTTACCGAATTTTGCCGTTTTCGGGCCTTCCGAATGCACGAAAACATTTTTTGAATATTTCCGAATAGCACCGATAAAACGAATAGAAACATAACGAATGCATTCGTTATTCTCCGAATGCATGCGGTAAAAAAAGAATGCATTCGTTATTCGAAAACAAAAGCATTAATTATTTACTGAATGCATGCGGTAAAAAAAACAAAAGTAAAGAATTCTTTCTAATTTTTTTTTATTGTTCCTTGCGCTACACTGTTTCTGACTGTTAGTAACTGTTTTACTGTTACTAGGGTGCCTCCAGCTGTTGCAAAACTAAAACACCCACCCAGCATGCGGCTGTCTGGGCATGCTGGGAGTTGTAGTTTCGCAACAGCTGGAGGCACACTTTGAATTCGCGCAATGCTTTTTAATTCATTTTCAAATTCCGCTGGCTTTTGTCAGAAATGGGTTATCAGGTCAATGACATGCATAGTAATTGCAGTGGGAAAATTTTTCATTCATAAAACTGCAGGCTTAATTGGATAATTGCCGTGTAGAACGCTTAGGACACCAAACATTCTACACAGCAATTATCCAATTAAGTCTGCGGTTTTATTAATGAAAAATGTTCCCACGGCAATTACTATGCATGTCATTGACCTCAATCACCCGACAATCAAACACATCAATCAAACACATCAATCATTCATACAGCATTCATTCATTCATTCATTTACTCATTCATTCAACATTTCTTTATGCATTAATAATTTATTAATACATAATGTAATGTTGAATGAATGAGTAAATGAATGAATGAATGCTGTATGAATGATTGATGTGTTTGATCGTCGGGTGATTGAGGTCAATGACATGCATAGTAATTGCCGTGGGAACATTTTTCATTCATAAAGCTGCAGGCTTAATTGGATAATTGCCGTGTAGAACGCTTAGGACACCAAACATCCTACACTGCAATTTTCCAATTAAGTCTGCGGTTTTATGAATGAAAAATGTTCCCACGGCAATTGCTATGCATGTCATTGACCTGGTAACCCATTTCTGACAAAAGCCAGCGGAATTTGAAAATGAATTAAAAAGCATTGCGCAAATGTGTGTGTTTGCCAAAGTGTGCCTCCAGCTGTTGCAAAACTACAACTCCCAGCATGCCCAGACAGCAGCATGCTGGATGGGTGTTGTAGTTTTGCAACAGTTTGATCGATGCGTTTGATTGTTGGGTGATCTATGTATAACATCATGTTATTCATAAATCACCCGACAATCAAACACATCAATCATTCCTACAGCATTCATTCATTCATTCATTCATTCATTCATTTACTCATTCATTCATTCAACATTACATTATGTATTAATATAAATCACATAAAATTATATTATCTTTCCTGTCTTCCAATGTTCCGATCTCTGCGGCAGCCCTCTTTTCCTGCACACACTCCCGATAATGGTCCCCTGCTTAAAAAAGATTTACCCGAATGTACCCGAATACCGAATGTATACGAAAAATCAAACCCACCTGAATACGAATGTATCCCAAAAAAATGTGCATGTGTCCACTAAAACAAATGTGCATGTGTCCACTAAAACGGTCATAAACAGACTCCATGAGGGGGGGGGGGGGTGAGGGCCTGATGTCTACAGGTTACAGGTGGGGGTTGTTTTTACAGCCCAACAACGTGCAGGACGTTTGGCATTTGCCAGAGAACACCAAGATTGGCAAATTTGCCACTGGCACCCTGTGCTCTTCACAGTAGAAAGCAGGTTCACACTGAGCACATGTGACAGATGTGACAGAGTCTGGAGACGCTGTGGAGAACGTTCTGCTGCCAGCATGACCAGTTTGGCGGTGGGTCAGTAATGGTGGGTCAGTTTCTTTGGGGGCCGCCCAGCCCTCCATGTGCTTAGCCTGACTGCCATTAGGTACTGAGATGAGATCCTCAGACCCCTTGTGAGACTATATGCTGGTGCGGTTGGCCCTGGGTTCCTCCTAATGCAAGACAATGCTAGACCTCATGTGGCTGGAGTGTGTCAGCAGTTCCTGCAAGAGGAAGGCATTGATGCTATGGACTGGCCCGCCCATTCCCCAGACATAACTCCGATCATGTCTCGCTCCCTCCACCAAAGCCGCGTTGCACCACAGACTGTCCAGGAGTTGGCGGATGCTTTAGTCCAGGTCTGGGAGGACATCCCTCAGGAGACCATCTGCCACCTCATCAGGAAAAAGCCCAGGCATTGTAGGGAGGTCATAGGGCACACGGAGGCCACACACACTACTGAGCCTCATTTTGACTTGTTTTAAGGACATTACATCAAAGTTGGATCAGCCTGTAATGTGGTTTTCAACTTTGATTTTGACTCCATATCCAGACCTCCATGGCTTGATAAATTTGATTTCCATTGATAATTTTTGTGTGATTTTGCTGTCAGCACATTCAACTATGCAAAGACGAAAGTATTTCATACGATTAGTTCATTCATTCAAATCTATGATGTGTCATCTTAGTGTTCCCTTAATTTTTTTGATCAGTGTACTAATACAAGCACAGATGAAAAAACTATGTTTAACCCTAATGTGTGAATCTGAAGGAAAGACAATTTAGCCTCTCTCCCTTTAATCTCAATCTCAAGCCACCCAGCTTTGTCCATAGAAGCCAATCAAGCCTTTTCCTAACTGATAAAGACATTGAAAGGATTGCTACAGAGGCAATTTCACAATAGGTTCAGTATATGGAAAACAAGTCCCATAGGAGTAGGGATTGTGTAAGGAATCACAGACCATCCTTATTTGTAATTTTGTGACTTCTTTGTGCAGCAGATAATACATGTTGTATTATAAAAAAGTCAAATATCGGTATCTGAACAGCAGCGTTTTCAAATCTCTGTATGAATAGATGAGTTAAAGACCACCATGTGAGGGAAAGGAATCCACCACAAATACTATGTTATGTGCTTCAGTATGAATAATAGTTTTATTTTGTGTTTAATAAGTGTTAATGTATCTAAATTAAATATTGTTACCTAAGCCTATAACTTTATACATATATTGTTTAGTAAATTTGTGATAGGTTATTTTACATGCCATAGTTTTGACTAGTTTTTATTTATACATACAAATTGAATTTGACTACAAATCTTCTGAGCATGTATATTTGGTGTGCTGTATTGATAAGGATTTTGTGCTGATAGTCCGTGAAAAATGACAGTATGATACATATAAAAAGGGCTAAAGGTTGGTGATAGCTAAATTCTGTTATGATATCGCTATCCAAGTTTTCTAATGTATTGCATTGTCTTCACACTACTTCACATGTGTATGCACTGAGGAGTTAGGATGTTCAAGGGTTAATGTTTCCATACTGCCACCAACAGGGGGAAATATGTAAAGATACATAGGAAGTGGGTTACATGACCGTCCTTCAGATGAGCTTCTGTTCAGTTATATAGTTTAACAGTTTAAAAAAGGCATGAGTCCATCAAGTTCAACCTTAAATCTATTGTGTTGATCCATAGGAAGGCACCCCTCCCCCCAATGAAGGTAACTCCAATATGTAGAGCTGCTGCACTCTTCACACTATTTATTGAGTATACAAATGGAGGTTTAGGAAAAAAACAGGTCTTGGTTGAGTGGCAGGTATTTATCTCATGTTTAGTTAGCACAGAGATGGTCAAGTTGAGAGGTTTATTTACTTTTCTCTGTAAACTGGGAGGGGTTTTTATATGGACCTGAGGAAGACACTTGTGTGTGCCGAAACTGGTTGTCCCCTTTAATGCTTAAAATACCAAAATAAACCACACAATCTGACCATTTCTGTGGTCATTGAATATGAAATAAATAAAAGAAGTGCCTCTACTCTTCAAAACAATATAATTTCACACTTAATAACCTGTCTTGCTACTCTACTCCACCCATACCATTAAGCACCCTAGTCATGTTCCAATTCAGCCATGTCCTTCTTATATATACGCTCTCACAATTCAACTCAATACTCAATATGTGGTCTGACTAGTGATTTATACAGAGGCAAAACTATATTCTTGTCACAAGCCCCTATGCCTTTCTTCATACATTCCATTTCTTTATTAGCCTTGGCACTAGTCACTAAAGTTGAGTTTACTGTCCACCAGTAAGCTCAGTAAGTAGTAGTTTTACCTAATGTTTTATTATTCAGAACATGATTGCACATACTCTTTTAAGTGCATAACCTTACATTTCCACATTAACCTTCATTTTCTATGTCTGTACCCAAACCTCTAGCTTCACCAGATCCCTCTGTAATATTACATTACCCCCGTTCTGTAACCTTACCCAGTTTAGTGTCATCTGCAAATATTGAAATTCTGCTCTGTAATCCCTCTATAAGATCATTAAAGGGGTACTCCGCCTCTAGACATCTTATCTCCTATCCAAAGGACAGGGGATAAGATGTCTGATCTTTCCTGATCAGAGATCAGATGTCTGATTTCTCCTGCAGCACCCCCCATTCAAGAGCTGCATGGTGCGAAGATCGCTCCGTGGCTGATGATGGGCGATACAGGGGCCAGGGTATCGTGATGTCATGCCCCGCCCTCTCAATACAAGCTTATGGGAGGGGGCATGACTGCCATCACACCCCCTCCTATAGGCTTGCATTGAGCGATCCTCGCTCCGTGCAGCTCATGAACAGGGGTGCTGCAGGAGAGATCGCAGGGGTCCCCAGCGGTGGGACCCCCACGATCAGACATCTTATCCCCAATCCTTTATATAGGGGATAAGATGTCTAGGGGCTGAGTACCCCTTTAATAAACATATTGAAAAGAAGTGGAGCCAGTACTGATCCCTGCAGTATTCCGCTTGTAACTGTCACCCAACCAGAATAAGTTCCATTATATTATTCCTTCAGAACACCATTTTGTATAATTCCTCCTCTATTCTGCGACTTTTCTGCACAAAAATTATTTTTTAAGTGCTCTCCAAAGACATTTTTGTGAGTCAGACCTGGCTTAAGTTTTCATCTTTTTGGAGGGGTTTGTGCCTTTTTTTATGCGCAACATTCACACTTCATAAATTCAGGACCACTGCAAAGTGACAACCGAAAGTTGCTTAGGTAAGGCTGTTTGGTTCTTTCTGCATACCCACAAAAGTCGCAAATAAAGTGCACCCACTGTAAGCAAAAAAAAAAAAAAAAAAAGATCTAAGTGCAATGATAAATCTCCCCCCACAGGATTCAGCCAGACCACAATTCTTTCAAGAACACATTGTCAAAGGTAATACTAACCCAGCTGCCCTGAACTATCCTCCTCTACCAACAAAGTATGGCCAGGTATAAGCCTTAAAGGGGTACTCTGGTGGAAAACCATTTTTTTAAATGAACTGGTGCCTGAAAGCAAAACAGATTTGTAAATTACTTCTATTAAAAAATCTTAATTCTTTTAGTACTTTTAAGCAGCTGTATGCTACAGAGGAAATTCTTTACTTTTTGAATTTCTTTTTGTGTTGTCCACAGTGCTCTCTGCTGACACCTCTGTCCATGTCAGGAACTGTCCAGAGTAGCATAGGTTTGCAATAGGGATTTTCTCCTGCTCTGGACAGTTCCTGATACGGGCATCAGGTGTCAGCAGAAAGCACAGTGGACAACACAAAAAAGAAATTAAAAAAATAAAGATTTTCCTCTGTAGCAAACTGCTAAAAAGTACTGAAAGGATTAAGATTTTTTTATGGAAGTAATTTACAAATCTGTTTAACTTTCTGGCACCAGTTAATTAAAAAAAAAAAAAAAAAAAAAAAAAAAAAAAAAGTTTTCCACCGGAGTTCCCCTTTAAAGACCCTTGGTTTACCTACCACTGTTAGATCAGTGGCAAAACCTACTGTAGGGCTGGGATTTGCACACCTATTACGCTTGTATACAATTGGCCCTAGGGTGTAGTTTCATGATTCCTTTTATTTGCTGCACTTTTGGTTGCAAGCAGTAGGTGTGCACAGATGACTGGGGAACTGTGGGGGACATGGTATTTAGAGCCTTTTTATTGCTTACTCCGGGCTCACAAAAAGTCACACTTTTTTGTGGGTAAGAAAAAAGTTACAAACAGCCTTACTTAAGCAAATTTCAGTTTTCACTTTACAGCGGTCACAAATTTATGATGTGCGAAAGTCGCACGTAGGCAAAAAAAAAAAAGTCACAAACCCCTTTCAAAAAGTCTGCTCCAGGTCTGACCTGGAGTACAAAACTCCCATACATGAGCAAAATTAAAAAGTCACAAGTTTTGCTTATGTGCTCCAAATTTATTAACCCCCCTGTGATAGTATGTAGCACATAAGCAAAACTAAAGTGAAAAAAAATAAATGCCTCCTTACCAAAGCAAACAATGATACATGTCCCCCCGTGTGATTTGTATACCAATGCAGGGTTTATATGCCATTCTGAGATAGCTTGGTGGCATGTGCCTAATGAAAGGTTCGGAACAATCAAGCAATGGATTATTTTGTATAATTTTTGTAAATTAAACCCAAAATATTACCTTGACTCATACCTGTCCCTAAAGCTGCGCTTGTTTAAGTGAGATCTTCCGTACGGGGCCCTCGGCTCTTTGCTGAAATAGCGCGTTTCGCATGACGCAGCGCCCTACACGCCCCCTCAATAAATTTCTGTGGCAGAGGCAGAGACTGCCAAATGCAGTGCTACGGCTCTCCCATAGAGATGTATTGAGGGGGTGTGGCGGCTGCTGCGTCATGCCGCTGACTGCCGGGCCTCGTACGGTAGAGTACGGGGGGCCCCAGTGGTCGGACCCCGTGCGATCTGAAACTTATCCCTTATCCTTAGGATAGGAGATAAGTTTTCGTATCCCAGAGTATTCCTTTAAGGAGTCTTTCTTTTTGGGTTACGACTGTATATTACACACTGGCGCAGACTGGGATAAGTTGCAAATAATTTTTTTTTTGTTTCTAATTTTTCTTTTCCTTATTTCAAATGTTTTAATGACTGGTGTGACCATACCAAAATGAATACTTGTAGATTCCAAAATAATCAGTGTGAATAGAACATAAACCATTACTAAGGTCTATAACGACCTAAACATTTTGGTTATAAATTACTGCAGTAATAAGGGTAACCAGATTATAAATGTTTTTATGAAGGTCAGATACTGATGAGATCAGACCATTTTGATCATATATGCTCCTAGTTGTAATATGACATTTACACTCAAATTGTGGTAACATTTGCTACGTAAAATCTTACGTGCACAGGAGACCAAGGAAGCTACTTGAAAAAATAAAAAAAGAACTTAATATACGGCCATATGACTTGTAATTCCAGGTAGTGTTTGGAATCCATAGCTGTGACCGATCATTAACCACAGTAAACAATAAAACATTAAAAGTTCCTGTTAAATGAATGGAAGCAGAGATCTTAAAAATGATGAGGAATTAATACAGAAAGTATATTGGAAAATGACACAACAATAACTTAGAGAAGGAATCATACATATTTATTTTAACCAGAATTCTGGTTAGCATGTAATATAAGGATATACTGATGAATACTTTATTTATTGTAAAGCACAATGTGCAGCCGGACTGTGCAGCCTTCAAAGGGTAAAGATTCTTGAAAGTTTCATGCAATTTTTCTTGACGTGAGCTTAGTGACATTTAAAAGTTCTGATTTTCAGCTGTCAAATGCCACTCTGAATGAAAGCGGATCCTTTCTCATTGCTGGATTCCTGGAATTGGATGTGACGTGCCTTTTTTAATGTTGCATTTATAGATTCTCACTGAACTGCTTAATAGATGTGTGCCCCAAAAAAGCAGTCTGATACATATAGAACTCTAAGTGCAGCCATAGAGATTGAATTAAATGTGTATACAGGTCAGTATAGACTGTTTTAGAAGACTTTTGCACAGATCATCGCAATGATCGTCTACCAGCAGACATCCACTGAAAACTAGGTCAAATAAGTTTTTGTTTGCTGTTTGTCATATGTTTGTAAGTTTTGAAGCATATGTTTGATTCAGATGACAACATACAGTAGTAACATAATAACATACCTTTTAAGCCTGAAAAAAGACATTCATCCATCAAGCCAGAATCTAATAATTCTAAGGCTATGCTCAGTCACATCTTAAGATCTTAAATGACAGTATTTACATGGTGAACACAGAGGTGTACTTTGTGTCTCTTGCACCCCTGGATAGGTGCTTTATCATTGCCCCCTTTAAAAAAAGGGCCTTCATGCAGTAATATGCCCGCACCCCCCTCTCCTTCTCTCCCCTCCCTTAAGATGCTGCACTGTATCAGGTGGAGGTCGTGGTCTCCTCTCCACTGCAGGTCCTGCGGCTTACACTGAGAGGCAGCTTTTATGCGCGTGTGTATACAGCTGAAAGTGGTGTTTGCTTGCCTTGGATCCGGGGCAAGTGTATTGGATTCTCCAATTGTAAGCGTCTGTGCTGAATGGACCTTATCTTTGCTGTGAACCATCAGACAGTGCCCGACATGGGAAATTCTGTGGGCAGTGGAGTACCTGCACTTTGGTGGCCTGTGCTCCCCCTTCTGCCCAAGGGTATGCGCTCACAGTGGGTGCCCAGTTCGCTAAAGTGTAGGCACACAACTCAATATACATTAGAATAATATGCCGACATATACTGGGTTTATATATGTTGATTGAAAGGGATCAATTTAGTCTTATTTAGTCTTTAGAATATTTTGTCTATTTTAAAAAGTACACTGCTCAAAAAAAATAAAGGGAACACTTAAACAACACAATATAACTCCAAGTCAATCACACTTCTGTGAAATCACACTGTCCACTCAGAAAGCAACATTGATTGACAATCAATTTCACATGCTGTTGTGCAAATGGTACAGACAAAAGGTGGAAATTATAGGCAATTAGCAAGATAGCCCCAATAAAGGAGTGGTTCTGCAGGTGGTGACCACAGACCACTTCTCAGTTCCTATGCTTCCTGGCTGATGTTTTGGTCACTTTTGAAAGCTGGCGGTGCTTTCACTCTAGTGGTAGCATGAGACAGAGTCTACAACCCACACAAGTGGCTCAGGTAGTGCAGCTCATCCAGGATGGCACATCAATGCGAGCTGTGGCAAGAAGGTTTGCTGTGTCTGTCAGCGTAGTGTCCAGAGCATGGAGGCGCTATCAGGAGACGTGGAGGAGGCTGTAGGAGGGCAACAACCCAGTAGCAAGACCGCTACCTTCGCCTTTGTGCAAGGAGGAGCAGGAGGAGCACGGTCAGAGCCCAGCAAAATAACCTCCAGCAAGCCACAAATGTGCATATGTACACTCAAACAGTCAGAAACATACTCCATGAGGGTGGTATGAGGGCCTGACGCTACAGGTGGGGTTGTGCTTACAGCCCAACACCGTGCAGGACGTTTGAAATTTGCCAGAGGACACCAAGATTGGCAAATTCGCCACTGGCACCCTGTGCTCTTTACAGATGGAAGCAGGCTCACACTGAACACATGTAACAGACGTGAGTCTGGAGACGCAGTGGAGAACGTTCTGCTGCCTGCAACATCCTCCAGCATGACTGGCTTGGTGGTGGGTTAGTAATGGTGTGGGGTGATATTTCTTTGGGGGGCCGCACAGCCTTCCATTTGCTTGCCAGAGGTAGCCTGACTGCCATTAGGTACTGAGATGAGATCCTTAGGCACCATATGCTGGTGCGGTTGGCCCTGGGTTCCTCCTAATGCAAGACAACGCAAGACCTCATGTGGCTGGAGTGTGTCAGCAGTTCCTGCAAGAGGAAGGCATTAATGCTATGGACTGGCCCACCCGTTCCCCAGACCTGAATTTGATTGAGCACATCATGTCTTGCTTCATCCACCAACCCCACATTGCACCACAGACTGTCCAGGAGTTGGCAGATGCTTTAGTCCAGGTCTGGGAGGACATCCCTCAGGAGACCATCCGCCCATCATTAGGAGCATTCCCAGGCATTGTAGGGAGGTCATACGGGCACGTGGAGGCCACACATACTAGTGAGCCTAATTTTGACTTGTTTTAAGGACATTACTAAGTTGGATCACCCTGTGGTGTGGTTTTCCACTTTGATTTTGAATGTGACTCCATATCCAGACCACCATGGGTTGATAAATTAGATTTCCATTGACCATTTTTGTGTGATTTCGTTGTCAGCACATTCAACAAAAAATGGTCAGAAATCTGTCAACTGACATTTAATGTTGATAAGTGCAACATAATGCAGCTTGGGCGTAAAAACCAAAGAGCACAATATATAATATGTGATACAGTCCTAATCTGAAGAAATGGTTTTAATGGTCATTATGTCAGAAGACATAAAAGGTAGGCATACAATGTCATAGAACAACAGAAAAGGTTAGCAGAATGCTTGGGTGTATAGGGAGAGGAATTAGCAGTAGAGAGAAGTGCTAATGCTGCTGTACAGATCACTGATGAGACCTCACTTGGAGTATTGTGCGCAGTACTGGAGGCTGTATCTCTATAGAGAGTTCAGAGAAGAGCTGATAAACTATTACATGGATTGCAGGATAAAACTTACCAGGAAAGGTTAAAGGACCTTAACATGTATAACTTGGAAGAAAGACGAGACAGAGGGGATATGATAGAGACTTTTAAATACATAAAGGGAATCAATACAGTAAAAGAGTAGAGTATATTTAAAAGAAGAAAAACTACCACAAGAGGACATAGTTTTAAATTAGAGGGGCAAAGGTTTAAAAGTAATATCAGGAAGTATTACTTTACTGAGAGAACTGAGTAGTGGATGCATGCAATAGCCTTCCTGCAGAAAAATGGTGAAGGAGTTTAAGGATGCATGGGATAGGCATAAGGCTATTCTTCATATAAGATGGGTCCATGGACAATCGATAGTATATTCTTATGTCTGAGACAAAAACTTGTCTGAAGTGTCTATAGTAACCAATCACAGCTCAGCTTTCATTTCTTAGATTGCTCTAGTAAGATGAGTGATGGCCTGTGATTTGTTGCTATCTGCAATTCAGACAGGTTTTGTCTTAGACACAATCAGATTGCTTCTTTCATATTTAAAACAGCCTCTGAAAAATAAAAGAAGCGATCTGATTGGTTGCTATGGGCCACTGGTTACCTTTTCCTCTGCACAGGTTTTGATAAATCTCCCCAATAAATGTGGCTTAAGAAAACGCTTATGTAAATCTCACCCATAGTGCCTATGGCTCTGTAGTATAGAGCCTTGGGGATACTATATGCATATATATACAGCCTCTGTACATGTGGCTCTGCCCTACATATTGCCCTGTAGATCATTAATGTGACTTCTGTTTCCCATTTGATGTCTCTGAATACATGCATAATAGAATGTTGACTTTGCAAATGTATTAACACATACCAAGCTTGTCTTCTTAAAGTTTGTTTCCCAGATTATGCATTAAACTATTGATAGACTTATAGAGGAATTTATCAAATCTGGTGTGAGTTTTGGCCGTTATTAGTCTGCAAATGTTACAGAGAACGTGGCGGCCGTGCAACAATTGTATTAAATGTCACACGGACCTTAATACAATTGTATGTAATTCTCTTCTAGCGTATGTTGGCAGATCCCTTTAAAAATCTTAGCAGTTGACAATTTTTATGGGCGATGCTTTGGACCACAATAGATAATCTAAGTAGAAAATTGACCAATTACTTGTAGTTGTATAATTTTCCACTATGCCTAAACATGGAGTAGTGTAATAGTGAGTTTGATCGTGATTTACTGCATATGTTACTACATATATTGCACAATTTTACTACTACATGGTATTTGTATATAAAATACATACATAAAAAATATAGCATAAAACAACTCGAATCTGGCCATTTGGAAACTGTTTGCCCTGCAACCCATCATCCCCTCTGAATTATCCATTCATTTTGGGTGCCAGAGGTATCCAGTGTTGTTCTTTCCAAATATCAAAATGGAGGGTTGGCCTGAAAAACCCACTATGTTTTATTATGGGAACAAATCAATCACATTGCCACTGCCATACCTGGGAAAAATATGTGTTTTCATTGGGATCTATTGGCAAAATAATATCTTTTATTAACTTATTTCAGGCTAGTCATGAGTATTGGCCATAAATATATGGACAATAAAATGTTTCTTAATATGATAAGTAATTTGCCCAGAGACCAGACCAGGCACAGTAAATGGGTGGTAGTAGTTGCACCAGGTGTCTAAAACATAATGGGGATATTTATCAAGCTGTCTTGGGTTGGGTTTACACTTTGTAAAATCAAAAGAAAAATAAGGCCATAGAATCAGTCTGAAAAAAAACCCATTTTTTTATCTAGTGATGTGCTCTATGAAAAAAGTTAGGTGCAATTCCAACTTTGGAATTATCAAAAGGAAGTAGGAAGGAAAAAAGTCCCGCTTCTCAGGTTCAAGTTCCGTTTGGAAATAAGAGTGGTGCTGCTCAAATCTTCACACCAACTTAAATTTATTGAGACATATAAATATATAAAAAAAATAATTTCAATAGTTTTTTGTTGAATTTTACCATAATAGAAAAACAAACATGTATAAAGGACAGACGCAGCTGTCAACGTATTATTTTACGACAACAAAAACAGCAAACAGTTGTTTACTGCATATAGGAAGACTTGATTGTCGATTCAATCTTACATATAAGATAGGCAGTGGTTTTACCAAACCAAAAGGAAAACAGAAATAAATAAAAAGAATAAATAAAAATAAAATAAAGGAACTATAACATTTCCGAGATAACTTACATAGTAGTATGCGTGTGTACCAATAATGTTATATATATATATATTTTTTTTTTTTTCTTTTCTTTTATACTTATATATCAAATTTAACATCAGATGGTCATCATGGTCTCTGTCCTCTCATTGGTGAGATATTTAGATTAAAAGTGATTTTCCCACTAACATGATACTTACAAAAAGACATTATGTTACATGGGGCACATTGACATCCATTATTAGAATTAAACCTTATCGTAATCTTGTTCTATAAGTAATGTCTTAGCATTTTCACTTTTCTACAGCATTTCATTATGTATCAGATATATAAGGATAAATATATAAAATTTATACAGCTATGTAACCATAATGCATTTAAGGGCATGCAGCGCCCCTTCCTCAGATGTGCATATGGCATAAAATGCGTTATGGTTACATTGCTGCATAAACTTTGTATATATATCCCTAAATTTGAGCAGCATCACTCATTATTTGCGAACAACACTTGGCCTGAGAACCTGGACTTTTTTCCTCCTTATTTTCTTTTGGTACTCTGGTGGACCTGTGATCCTGACCATTACCTGCACCTGGTGGCTGCACCGCTCCATGTCTTCACTGAGAGCCATTAAAGTTGTTGTCACTTTGCTACACAACAGCAACAGGCAAGCGGATTTCAACCTACTTTTCCTGTAAGACAACTTCTGAACATACTACGCTATGAGGAACTCTGCTGTCTCTGCTGCTTTTTCTACATCGGTAAAACTGAAAGGCCCCTCTTTTACCGTATTCATGAATATCTTCATTTGTTGAGAACGGGAGTAGGTGCCACTTGTTTCATTACCTTTCATATGAACAAGACACATAGTCTAGGGTTTTCAAATTTACTGCAGTAGAATGAGTAATGAGGTACGGCAGAGAGGTGGGGATTTAGGGGAGTAACCCCTTATTTTTCAACTGTTTACCTGCACTTTAATCCAGTATACTTGGTTCAGTGCGGGTAAACTTGCTGTAAGATTTTCTTTAACAATTGATGATAAAAGAATCCAGATGGACTAGTCGCTTGAATGCGAAGAGACCATTAGTTCTCAATGGCCAAAGTTTCATGGTCTCATTCGTACTAAACCTGGAATTCAGAATGAATTCTCTGGCTGAGAAGGAAACCTGTCTGTTTTGGACAATTTACTCTCTCTAAGCATATATGGACAACAACATGACTGCACCAACATGACTGCACAAGGATTGAGAGTATATAAAAATCCTTCTCAGTTTATAGACAACATCACCATCATACAGATGTGGAACAACCTACTCTACTACACTGTTTAAACTTGTAAAAGTTAGTGTTGTAAAAGAATAAACCAAAATATGAAATCGTCACTATAGATTTGTGTGAAGCAAAACATGAATTCAGAACATGTGTCAGAGTATCAGTTTAACACATTTTTGCCAAATTTAGAGAAGAAACTCTTTCTGCTTCAAGTCTCAATTATTGAAATAAAAAGAGATAAATTTATTAGAGAAAAGAAAGATTTCTATCTAAGCCAAGTGTTTATGTGGAACAAAACTAAAAATACTAAAAGTAAAAAAGCAACAAATGCACCCACATTCCATTTAGGAGGAAAACCCGCCGAGGAAGGAGGAGAGAAAAAAATCCAGCGAAAAAATCACAGAAGCGGAAAGGTGTCACTTGGCGTCAGCAGGAGAAGAAACACTTGTCACGAATCTTACAGACAGTGATTTGAGCGATGCCTGCATGTCTGTACAGAATAAGGGACTGAATTATTTATTTACAGAACCCTTCAATTATGGACTGTTTGAAGAAGATTTGTTTAAAGCATTCACAAAATACATTTTTTATTTTTATTTTACACATCTTAAGAATAACAAAAATCTAAATGTTGCATGTATTAAAAAGGGTCAAACACCATGCCAAATTGGCCCTTTAGGCTTTAGCATAGTTGAAGCGTTCACTTGTGAATATGAACCATTTAAAAGAGGGAACCCATCAAAATGTAATCCACCCATTATCCCAGGGGGTGCTTTGAATCTCTTTAAAGGGTTTATCCAGGAATAGAAAAACAGAGCTTATTTCTTCCAAAAGAAGCACAATGTCTGTACCCAGGTTGTATGTGTTATTGCAGCTTCTTTCTATTGCAGTGAATGGCGCCAAGTTGTAATACCACACACAACCTTTGGACAGGTGTGGCACTGTTTTGGGGAAAAATTAGCTCTGTTTTTCTATTCCTGGATGACCCCTTTGATAAAGCTGTCCTTGGAAAAGTAAAAGGATGCATACATTCTCCCTTATACCCAATATTTCTAAGGAAAAAAAGAGAAACCTCCTTATAAGAGCATATTAAAAAAGAGAGGATATTTTAATCTCTCAGGAAGATAAAGAAGGGTCAACAGTAATCTGGTTTAATAAAAGACCATGATACTGAGATAATGCACCTGTTAGGCAATGTAATGGTATATGAAACATTTATTAGGGAGACACTACAAGCAAAATAATGGAATAATTAGGGACTTTATTGTGATTGGCTAGGTTTACAGATGAAAATATCTTACCTGAAAAAATGGCAGAACATTTTCATTTTCATGAAAAAAAAAGTAATGGTTTATCCATTAGACCCAAAGCTGTCCCATAGTTGCCGGGATTTACCTCCCTGATGGAGGCACTAACCAGCTACATAGATTGGTCAATCTCTCTCTTGTTAATACATATTCCCTACAATTTTCCTGACACAGACAACCTCATCACAGCACTTCAGGATTTCACATGACAAAATGGGTTTGCATTGGCTTTGATTGATGTAGAGTGCCTGCAAACCTGCATTCCTCATGATGCTGGTGTACAGGCTACTAGAGAATTTCTAAGTTACACAGAAAAAACAAATGACTTTGTACAGTTCATTACAGAATCCAAAATGAATAATATCTTTCAGTATGAAGGTACAGGGTACAAACAAATCCAAGGCACCGCCATGGGCACGCTTTCTCAGGTTCTTAGGCAGACATCTTTTTAGCTATCTTTGAAAGTAATTATGTGTTTGTATTTATTTATCCATTTGTACAGTATATATAATTATACCTTAATTTCATCGATGATGTTTTTGTGATATGAGCTGGGCCAGATCATTAATTCTATAGGTTTGTAACTTATTTGAACAATGTAAGTAACATCAATATAGAATCCACCTCCAAACTGGAAGAATCTCTTGAATTCCTAGATGATAAGCCAGACATTGAGAATAAGAATATTATAACTTTAGGCTTTAGAAAACCAACTTCTAAAATTTCTCTCCTCCAATAAAACTCTTCTCACCCAGTACCTATAAAAAAGAGTATCCTGTACAGCCAGCTAGTCAGGTAAAACATATTAATAACAAAAAATAAATATTTGGACTGCTCATACCCAAAATAATCACCACCTCTGATTGAGCTAGCCAACCCAACACCTATTCCCAAGGTGTAGATATGAACAAACAAAAGAATAAAAAAAGTTGGTGCTCAAAGTCAATAAATATCTGGACTATTATGACAATAAGATATATGTATATATCAATCACCAGCAGTTCACATGGTCCTTGTGAATCTGTTTGATATATTACAATCTTTTAAAAAATATATAAAAGCAATATAGAAAAACAACATAAAAAATGTAGCATATAGAATACACCACTTAAATAGGAATATGCAGCAACTGAAAATGTCCTTCTATTAATCCGCATAAATGGAGCCTTAGCATATATGGCATTAGTGTCCCATTGAGTTAAAATAGTCCATATACATAGAAATACAAAGGCAATCATACTGTCTTTAAGCCCGCAGTTAGATTAGCCCACACTATTCTGCAATAGATCTCCTGTATGTCACAGCGATATACACTGGTAAATATGCTGTGGAGTATAAGTCGAAACTGTGCTATGTACAACTCACTGAACGGGATCACCTGGTTGTGGTGTCCTTTATGAGGATGTAAATGGTGCAATGCACCTCTCATCTAATGCTGTCTCCCGTTCGGCACTTCAGTGAATCAGGATTGCTTCACACGCTCGGGCGTCTGGCTGGTCGTGCTCCTGTGGGCTGCGCGTGCAAGCTCCGACATGGGCGACTTTGCAGGAGATAGTAGCTGGAGTATGTGCGGACTGGCGTCCTTGTGGTGTGCGATCACCCGCTTGTGCCGATAATTGACAGAGGGTCTTAGAGGGTCTGTGAACTTGTGGTAGGAGTATTGACTGGGTGATATTATAGAACAGTGGATAATAGTAGCTGGACACATTTCAGCACCTCCGTAGGTCCTTTCTTTAGCATAGTAGGTAATATCGCTGCTGAAGAAAGGTGAGAGCTGCAGTACACCATTTTCACTGTAATCATGGGACCCCGTTTGGTGAGTTGTGCATAGCACAATTTGGACAGCTGACCATGCAGGCCAGAATGACTCGGTGCCAAGCACCAGGGAGACAGGAAGCAGGGGTAAGCAGGCACTATAGATTGTAATAGCATAGCAAATAGAGTCTGATGTAGTAGAGCTAAGTTGGTGTAATTTGCAGAGATGAGTAGCTCAGAAGCTGGCAGGTGGTACAGTCCAGATCATACGCAGGAGGACAGTGAAGTACAGGGGGACAAGACAGAGACAGATTCTGGAAACAGACTTAGATCAAGAGCACTCGAACATAGGAGCAATGCAGACAAAAACATTTTTACTGTAGCAAACTACAATGTTGCTCAGGCATTAGCGAATGGGTGTGGCAATGTTATATAGGCAATGTCTGGCAGGGATTGGAGGAGGACAGAAATGAGGGATGTGCAAAAACCCATAAAGAGACAGTATGTGCATGCACACAGCCCCTACAGGGTGTACCACAATCTATCTCCACATGCGACAGTACAGAAGAGGAAGTCCACAGCTTGCAGTAGGGAGGGGGAGCTGAGTGAGCAACTCAGCAGAAGTAAGCAGCTGGACACACAGGCAGCTGCCAACTGCCAATGTTACAATATAAAAGTACACATACATATATGTAATATACAGTAGTTGGGCACAATGCTGGGACTTGTAGTCCTAAGAATAGGATTATAAGATTAAATCCAAAATTGTGGGTGCTCAGCATCTGGACTTGACCCACCGTCCACGACTTCAATACACAACCAGCAGGGAAGCTGCACTCCACACAAAAGGTTGAAGAAAAACTGTGTATTTATTCACCCATCTGCAAATGCACTTGCAAATGGGTGAATAAATACACAGTATTTCTTCAACCTTTTGTGTGGGGTGATGCTTCCTTGCTGGTTATGTACATGCATGCAAAGTAGCTAAGGATCTGTTCCAGAAGCGGAAGTCACCTATCTGTAGACAACTGTTTCAGAGTTTTTGCTCTTCAGTAGGGTACTGGCTGGTTTCTAGAGAGGCTGCTAAGGCGCTAAGGGCTGACCACTGAATTGTAGAAATGCTGCCTCCAATAGGTGGCACCAGAGAGTGGGTCCCCTTCCTTCTGGAGGAGGGCTATTTTGCCTTTTTTCCCCAGCAGAGACCCTATGGGGAAAGTTTGCCATTTGAGAAATAGGACAAAAGAGAATGCTTCCAATGGAAGGCAGGGTAGACAGGACTTAACTTGATCGTGTTCATCTAATGAAAAAACATCATTTTCTTTTGACAAGAAATAGACTAAAAGGGATGAAAAATTATTCTATATATATATTATTCTATGTATATCTGTATAAATGGTGAAAAGAAGTATTTATTCCATCCAATAAGAGGCATCTATGACCTGGCCGGGGACCAGGCTTTGTGACTGCTTGCACCCACCCACCTTATGCTTCTGGAAGTGCTGTTCTACCTATCTGTTGTGATATCTATCTATCTATCCATCATCTAATAATATTTTTAATATTTAAATATAAAAAAAAAGAAGAAAACAGCACATTTGAGTTAAATAGGAACTTCCTCGTGGTCACGGCTCCGAGTCTATCATGGCTGCAGTCCAATTCACAGAACGGAATTCACTCCAGCCACATCCAGCCTACGGGTCTTATGTTACTGACCCTATACTTGTACAATTGTGTTTAAATGACTTCATTTTTCCTGTATGCTCTGTCAACATTCACTAACCCTCCCAAAATTCAATAATGTGGTTGAACTTCTTTATGAAACCAGGAAATTCCTATTACCCTTTATCCGCAAACAGTATAATCCTGCCCCACAAAACTAAGTAAACAAGCTTAGACTAAGGGGAGTTAATCCACACAAAATCGCTCTTCACAAAGACTACTCGACACTCAGTAAGAGAGTCGTCATGTTAAAAGATGGTGAAAATATCTAACAACATTAAAACTGATTCTATATATTTTTATATTATTTAAAATAAAAATTAAAAAAGACATTTTACTTCCACCATGAAACACGTTTTCTCCTTTTTTCCCCCCAACCTCAAAGAAATTTCTTAAACAAAGAGAACATTATTTCAGACTTGAACATTTCTGTCTGCCTATTATCATTAGTTATATGCTAAGACTGGCTAATGTGTAGTGAGCGCGGCTAATGTTCATTTTGTCTTGAAGACAGGTTGCCGCTTGTCACAGGAAGATGGGGAATAAATGACAGCTTTGAACCCTGTACCTAGCAGGCATATTAGACTAAAGAATTGCCAACATGATGAAAAATTATTTTGTCAAAAATTTGTAGGTCACTGTGATTTTCTAATGTATTTTGTGATTAATTCTGAGCATAGATCAGTATTATGACCTTCCAGTGCATCACTTAATTGTCGCTTGCTCTGTGCTCTTAATATATCGACACTGCATCTGCTTCTTGGGATTTTTATTAAATGGCATTTTCTGCATGTGGGTTACTGAAAGTAAACCTTTCATGGGGAATCTATAAGGCTTTGTCAATTTAATATGTATCCAAACATATAGTGTGGGATATATTTTGCATGAACCATCTGTAACATAAATCCCCTAAGGCATGCTGTTATTAAGGCAGTTATTGGGTAAATATTAATTGATATTAAGCATGACACTGGACTATGAGAATACATCATGCTCTTAGAATACTTGCAATAAAATGTAAGATATGGAACAAAACACAGCAAGGGGATGAATAAATAATCTTATCCCTATTACGACTCTATGGTACGTCCCAGAAAAATCTAAATTTTACAGTAATTAGGGTGAAATATAGATAAAAAGGCATTTCAAGGAACAAAAGAAAATTTAGTCAAAGCAAAGCGTATTATATGGAAGACTGCAGCTTTAAATATAAAGAAAGATAGGAAAATGAAAAGGTTTGGTGCGCCCTGACTCACACTCTGTGTTTTATGGTGGCTCTTATGCTAGGCTGAGTGTCAGCGTTAATGTATGTAGATTTCATTTCTGACTTGTGATTATTTGACTGTTCATTTTACCAAGATTAATGGTGTGTCTGCTATCTCCTGAATGCAGTGCTAGCCTTATCTTTAATAAAAGAGATGAGGCCATTAATCAGACTTTGTCAGCAGCCCTGACTAAGACATTAAATGTACTGTATGGGATAGGTAAACACAGGACAGACCATTCCTTACTCCACTACATCAGGCAAAAAAACACTCATTATATTTATCATAATTTCACATCTGCTGTTTTTGAAGCAATGTACCATGAGGCCATAAACTGTATTACAACTGTGCATAAATTCCGCTGATTTGTGGACGGACTGACTAATTCTTAAAGTACATTTTAGAAAAAAAACAAGCAGTGAGGCCTGAAATTGCAATTTCATAAAGGTACTAAATTATAGAGTGCAGAATCACGATTTTGCTTGATAGGATTCTGTGGTGACCATTTTTATAAAAAGTGACAGATCTCCTTGTGATTGAGTCAATAAAATAAGGACGAGTGAGCCGGATACTCAAACAAGATTAAAGAGGAAGTGAATGACAAAGGACGTGAATGCCAGAGAGACATAGACACGGTTCTCATCCTGCCAGGGAAATGGCTCTGGGATGTAACTATTAATAGCTGGCACGCTTGTGTGGTGTTAATTAATCTGTTCACCTGGTTCAGACAATATAAGACACTGAGAAAACGGAGCTACGGACAGAGATCCACACACTGGGGGTAGAAATATTGCACCGGGATCTTTAACTTATTTATTTGAAGAGCTGGGAGGAAGGGGGTTAATTATATCCATTATATTTGCTGCATATTTTGAAAATGTTTAAATTAACAGTGTTCAGTGAGATGCGCACAGTTAGCTGTAAGATTTATGAGGTGCACGGTCGGATTACAGCCCCTGACGTGCAGCTTTCGCACCAACAAAAAGATAGATTGTTTTCCTATAAGCACATGTATTATTTTATTATAATGAAAATCTTCTGTAGCAGTCTGGATTATACATACTGAATTTACATGTGATACATACTCATGATAACAGGACTAGTGCTCTCATAGTGGCAAGAGTGGACTGCCATTACCTTTAAGGTGTCCATACACAAATAAAAGCTGCCAGCTAAACATTCATTCAGCCAGCAGCTGTCTCTCCCAATACTCCCATACACAAGAACACAGGAGAAGTAAGTGATTGCTAGACTCCTCTGACAGTGTCTTATCTCTCAGAGAACTAAAGGATCCTGTAGTTGAAATCCAACATGCTCTATCCATCTTCTACCTGACATCACCTGTCAGGGGAGTGTGAGGTGTAAAAAGGCCCCCCCATACACGTTAGTCAATTTGCTGAGTTTGGACAACTTTTTAGGCATTAAGGCCCATAGCTAAAAAGTGCCAACAGCCCCCCCCATGTCAGATACTTAAAAAACAATCTCTGTTTATTAATATTTTTAGAAGGGTTGTGCCATTTTTGTAATCTTTAATGAGAAATCAGCAGCAAGTGTTCAGTTTTCCTCCAGCACATGGAAAACGTAATATCATGCAGATCCTATTGTTGCACGCCATGTATGTGTCAGTTTCTGCAGAGAAAACGGTTATCTGTGTAGTGCTTTATGGGGGATTCTTGCCTATGAACTTAGACTTCTTTACTAAACATATAGAAAATGCATAGTCTGCAAAAAGTACAGGAGCATCGACTTCTGTCTATTCCTAGTATCCATGTTTCTGTACAGTACTGAGCGGCCATGCATAAACTGCATGCATCACCACTCACTTTCTATTTGCCAGGTTAGGGGGCACAATACTGGTCTTACTATGTTCCACCCCTGCATAAGAACACAAAGGTGACCATTAATATTGTTAATTTACTATAGCACACCCTAGCTGTTGAAGAACATGTTGGAGCAGGTTCTGTGTCAATTTTTTTAAGTTTATTTATATAACTTGTTTAGTTTTTCATCAAAAATAGATTTTGATTAGATTTTGTATATTATACAGCCTAGTACCCTGGCTGCTATGGGAACTTTACATCAATTACTGTTTATGAACATGAGGCTCCTTGCCTGGTTAGGGGAGGGAATGAAGAGATAAAGGGTAGGCAGGAAGACTATGGGTCTTGTCACAGGATGGCCTTACTTATTGCAGTTAGTTACTTATGCACCAAGATCACAAAAAGCAAAGATGCCACCTAGTCCTAGGTTATTGCACATAGCTATAAACATGTCAAATGGTATTTTAGATCTAACAATAAATACACCCAAAAATAAAAACATAAATTACTAAATAAATACATTGTTAATAGTAATATTACATTCTAAACTTCCAAATCTAGTTAGGAAGAGTCAAAAACTATTTGACAAAAAGGTAGTCACCTAGTAATGTGAGTCTTACTATGATGAACTTATATATTCTAAATAAATATGTGCAATATATAGTTGCAGAAAGGACAAAAACAATATTTACACTTAAAATATGGAAAAAAAACTTTCAATATTTATATGTTATTATTTATTTGTTGAAATACATTAGTCAGCCATAAGATTGAAACCACTAAAGTTAGCACATTATCTTGTTATATTGGCACCTATGAAGGGTTGGTATATACTGGATAGCAAGTAAACCATAATTTCTTGAATGAAAAGAACTATAGGGGTTGCAGGGGGGCCTTAATGGTTGTACCCTTCTACAATCATTAATTTATTAAATGTGATTTCTTTTCTTGAGGATAACTTGTTATTGTTGGAGAACTTCTTTAGTGGGGCATTCCGCCCTTAGACATCTTAACTCCTATCCAAAGGATATGGAATAAGATGTCTAATCATGAGGGGGCATGGTGTGACGTCATCTCTCCGTCTCGGAAACCCAGAATTACTGGAGCAGCACCCGACACAGAATGCCGGGGGCTACACGGAGATCGTGGGCAGTCCCAGCGGCTGGACCCCTGTGATCAGACATCTTAATCTCTATCCTTTGAATAGGGAATAAGATGACTAAGGGCGAGATACCCCTTTAAGCGGGAAAAGCGGTCAATAGACACGGTCAGTTTGTTTCATAACAAATAGATTTTTCGTAAATTTTCCGAATTATCGTACATTCAGATCCATCTGTAAATACGAAAAAAACAGAATTGTAAATTCATACAAAACACATAATCTGAATAGACAATATAAATAGAAAGATCAAAATGATGAATATCCGAATGATGCATAAGACTAAAATGATGAAAACTTTAACTGTCTAATAATATAAACATTTAATATTTTCTTTACAAACTGTATCTGTCAAGCACAATCAAAATGCATTTAGATTTATTTTGACTAGTTTTTCAGGCCCAAACCCAGCAGAATCAGTAAACACGAGTAGACACTAGGGCTTCACAATCCCTAAGATTAAAAGATTAATTCTGAAATTTTAATTCAAGATTTAGATAGTAGCTAGTTAGCTAGTGCTAGTATAACAACATTTTTAGGGCCAGGCCCAGCAGCATCAGTAAACCATATATTGGCTGAACAACACAGACTGGAGTTGGCTGAAGCATGAGGAGACCATATAGTGTCTGAATGGCACAGCCAGGTGTTGGCAGCAGCATGAGTAGAAAGTAGGGCTTCACAATCCCTAAGATTAAAAGATTAATTCTGAAATTTAAATTGAAGATTTTGGGTAGCTAGTGCTACCATAACAACATTTTTATTCCCAGACCCAGGCCCAGCAGCATCTGTAAACCATATATTGCCTTAATGACACAGCCTGGAGTTGGCTGAAGCATGAGGAGACCATATAGTGTCTGAATGGTACAGCCTGGAGTTGGCAGCAGCATAAGTAGACACTAGGGCTTCACAATCCCTAAGATTAAAAGATGAATTCTGAAATTTAAATTCAAGATTTAGGGTAGCTAGTGCTACCATAACAATTTTTTTAGGGCCAGACCCAGGCCCAACAGCATCAGTAAATCATATATTGGCTGAATGGCACAGCCTGGAGTTGGCTTAACCTCTTAATGACCACGGCCGTAAATGTGCGTCCTGGTTTCCCGCACCAGGACGTACATTTACATCCTGTGTATGACCGCGAGCATCGGACCGGGGCTCACGTCATACACGGTAGGTTCGGGCTGCCGGGGACCCGCCAGTAATGGCTGACAGCCGTGATTGCATGGATGTCCGCCATCAACCCCTCCGATGCCGTGATCTGTACAGATCACGGCATCTGCGGCAATGCGCATAATAAAATAGATGATTGGATTGCCCGCAGCACTGCCGCGGCGATCTGATGATCTGTAATGGCGGCCGGAGGTCCCCTCACATTGCTCCGGCCGTCTCCCGGCATCTCCTGCTCTGGTCTGAGATCGAGCAGACCAGAGCAGGAGATAGCCGATAATACTGATCAGTGCTATGTCCTATACATAGCACTGAACAGTATTAGCAATCAAAGGAAAAATCCCCTCCCCCAATAAAAATAAAAATGTACCTTTCTTCCCATTTTACCCCCGAAAAACGTAATTTTCTTTTATAAACATATTTGGTATCACTGCGTGCGTAAATGTCCAAACTATCAAAATATAATGGTAATGATCCCGTATGGTAAACGGCGTAAACGTAAAAAATTACAAAATGTCCAAAAATGCAGCTTTTTTGTCACATTTAATAAAAAAAATAATTAATAAAAAATTATATAAAAGTTTTATATATTCAAATGTGGTATCGATAAAAAGTTCAGATGACGGCGCAGAAAATGAGCCCTCATACTGCCCTATATACGGAAAAATTAAAACGTTATAGGTGGTCAAAATAGGGCGATTTTAGATTACTGATTTTGTACAAAAAGTTTTAGATTTTTTTTAAGTAGTACAAAAATATAAAAGTATCTAGTCATGGGTATCATTTTAATTGTATTGACCCACAGAATAAACAACACATGTCATCTTTACCGTAAATTGTACAGTGTGAAAACGAAACCCTCCAAAATGTGCAAAATTTTGGTTTTCATTTAAATTTCCTCCCTAAAAAAATATTTTTGGGGCTCGCCATACATTTTACAGTAAAATCAGAGGTTTCCTTACAAAGTACAATTGGCCAAGCAAAAAACAAGCCCTTATATGGGTCTGTAGATGGAAATATGAAAGAGTTACAGATTTTAGAAGTCGAGGAGGAAAAAACTAAAATTCTAAAATAAAATTGTCCCTGTCCTTAAGGTGAAAATGGGCTTGGTCCTTAAGGGGTTAAGCATCAGGAGACCATATAGTGTCTGAATAGCACAGCCAGAAGTTGGCAGAACCATGAGTAGACACTAGGGCTTAACAATCCCTAAGATTAACCCCTTAAGGACTCAGGGTTTTTCAGTTTTTGCACTTTCGTTTTTTCCTCCTTACCTTTTAAAAATCATAACCCTTTCAATTTTCCACCTAAAAATCCATATTATGGCTTATATTTTGCATCGCCAATTCTTCTTTGCAGTGACTTTAGTCATTTTACCCAAAAATGCATGGCGAAACGGAAAAAAAAATCATTGTGCGTCAAAATCGAAAAAACGCCATTTTGTAAATTTTGGGGGCTTGCGTTTCTACGCAGTGCATATTTCGGTAACAATTACACCTTATTATTCTGTAGGTCCATACGGTTAAAATGATACCCTACTTATATAGGTTGGATATTGTCGTACTTCTGGAAAAAATCATAACTACATGCAGGAAAATTTATACGCTTAAAAATGTCATCTTCTGACCCCAATAACTTTTTTATTTTTCCACGTACAGGGCAGTATGAGGGCTCATGTTTTGCGCCGTGATCTGAAGTTTTTATCGGTATGATTTTTGTTTTGATCGGACTTTTTGATCACTTTTTATTCATTTTTTAATGGTATAAAAAGTGACCAAAAATGCGCTTTTTTGACTTTGGAATTTTTTTGCGCGTACGCCATTGACCGTGCAGTTTAATTAATTATATATTTTTATAGTTCGGACATTTATGCACGCGACGATACCACATATGTTAATTTTTTTTTTTTTTACACTGTTTTATTTTTATTATGGGAAAAGGGGGGTGATTCAAACTTTTATTACGGAAGGGGTTAAATGACCTTTATTAACAATTTTTTTAACTTTTTTTTGCAGTGTTATAGGTCCCATAGGGACCTATAACACTGCACACACTGATCTTTTACACAGATCACAGGCGTGTATTAACACGCCTGTGATCAGGGTTCTCGGCGCTTGACTGCTCCTGCCTGGATCTCAGGCACGGAGCAGTCATTTGCCGATCGGATACCGAGGAGGCAGGTAAGGGCCCTCCCGGTGTCCTGCAAGCTGTTCGGGATGCCGCGATTTCACCTCGGCGGTCCCGAACAGCCCGACTGAGCAGCCGGGTCACTTTCACTTTAGAAGCGGCAGTCAGCTTTGACCGCCGCTTCTAAAGGGTTAATACCGCACATCGCCGCGATCGGCGATGTGTGGTATTAGCCGCGGGTCCCGGCCGTTGATGAGTGCCTGGACCGACGCGATATGATGCAGGACCGCGGCGCGATCCTGCTTCATATCGCGGGAGCCGGCGCAGGACGTAAATATACGTCCTGCGTCGTTAAGGGGTTAAAAGAGGAATTCTGAAATTTAAATTGAAGATTTAGGGTAGCTAGTGCTACCATAACAAAAATTTTATTCACAGACCCAGGTCCAGCAGCATCAGTAAACCATATATTGCCTGAATGACACAACCTGGAGTTGGCTGAAGCATGAAAAGACCATATACTGTCTGAATAGCACAGCCTGGAGTTGGCAGAAGCATGAGGAGACCATTGAAATTTATGATTTTTAAATTTAAAGGAGATCTGTAGTGCTCTGAACTTTATCCCCTATCCAAAGGATAGGGGATAAGTTTTAGATCGCGGGGGGTCCGAGAGCTGGGCCCCCCCGCGATACAGGAAAGGGGGCGTTCCGTTGGAAAGGGATTCATGGAGGTTCTATGGGATTCATGGAGGTGCATGCCGGCTGCCGCGTCATGTGGGGACAGAACGCCCCCTTTCCTGTACATTGCCACGGCCCCCAACAGGAGACCGTGGGGAGTCCCAGTGCTCGGACCCTCCGCAATCTAAAACTTATCCCCTATCCTTCGGATAGGGGATAAAGTTCAGAGCACTACAGATCTCCTTTAAATTTAAGATTTTGAAATTGAAAATAAGGATTTTGAAATTGAACTTTTAACTCCCATGTTTTAGTGTCCCGGGCCCCGGGGTGTGGGTACAAAGGACCAAATCTAACAAGGACTCACATGTCACATGGCAGCACAATGACAGACCCTGGTGGTGGCATCAGTAGGAGGAGACCATATAGTGGCTGAATGGCACAGCCTGGAGTTGGCTGAAGCGTGAGAAGAGACCATATAATGGCTGAATGAGACAGCCTGGAGGTGGCATCAGTATGAGGAGACCATAGAGTGGCTGAACGACTGCCTGGAGTTTGCAGCAAAATGGGGAGACCATATAGTGTCTGAATGGTACAGCCTGGATTTGGCTGAAGCATGAGGAGACCATATAGTGGCTGAATGGCACAGCCTGGAGGTGGCTGAAGCATGAGGAGACCATATAGAGTCTTAATGGCACAGCCTGGAGTTGGCTGAAGCATGAGGAGACCATATAGTGGCTGAATGGCACAGCCTGGAGTTTGTGGCAACATGAAGAGACCATATAGTGGTTGAATGGCACAGCCTGGAGGTGGCTGACGCATGAGAAAACCATATAGTGGCTGACTGAGACAGCCTGGAGGTGGCATCAGTATGAGGAGACCATATAGTGGCTGAATGACTGCCTGGAGTTTGTGGCATCATAGGGAGACCATATAGTGTCTGAATTGCACAGCCTGGAGTTGGCAGAAGCATGAGGAGACCATTGCAATTTAAGATTTTTAAATAGAAATTTAAGATTGAGGATTTTGAAATTGAACTTTTGGAGGTTGTGGCAGCATGGGGATACCATATAGTGTCTGAATGGCACAGCCTGGAGTTGGTGGCAGATGAGGAGACAATAGGGCCTCACAATCTCTAAGAATAAAAAATGAATTTTGAAATTTCCATTGAAGATGTATGGTACCTAGTGCTACTTTAAACATATATAGGTAATGTCCTAGGCCCAGCAGCATCACTAAACCATGTAGTTGCTGAATGACACAGACTGGGGCTGTCTGATGCATCAGTAAACCATGTAGTTGCTGAATGACACAGCCTGGAGTTGGCTGAAGCATGAGAAGAGACCATATAGTGGCTGCATGAGACAGCATGGAGGTGGCAGCAGCATCAGGAGTCCTGAAAGTGACCCGGTGACAGAGTGGTGTGGTGGGTGGCAATACCAGTACCCGGTGATGAAGGTGAGTGAAAAAAGGTCTGATGCGGAGGAATGTTTGTAAATTCGGAGCAGTGCCTTAAATCTGTTGGGCACTATCCATATTTGTGAAGTGTTGGTGTGGCACCATGGTCAATCTACTCTCATGCATCAGGCATTGGTGGTTGGAAATCCTGGCTGATCCTTGCCTGATTCATGTTCACAAAGGTCAGTCTCTCCACATTTTTCATGTACAGACGAGTTCTCCTTGGGGTGACTATGGCCCCCGCCGCACTAAACACCCGCTCTGATGGCACACTACTGGCCGGGCAGGGCAACTTTTCCAGGGCAAAGTGCTAGTTGCCGCCACAAATCAAGTTTGGCTGCCCAGAAGTCCAGCGGATCTTCAAGGTGTGTTGGCATGAGCATGTCAAGGTATGCCACCACCTGCTGGTTCAGGTCCTGCTCCAGGTCTACCTGCTGCTGATTAGTTGCTTCACTATGCGGGTGAAAAAAGAGACTATAGACTCAGGCTGCTGCTGATGGAGCTGGTACTGCTCCTGCAACCCCACTTCTCCCCAGCAGCCATGGCAGTGGAAGGTGAGCACAGGGGCCCCCTACATTCAGACCAGCGAGAGGATGGACGATGGCGCCGATAGGCATCGACCAACTGACTACATAGGATGCCTCTGTAGTAGGTCATTTTGTCCTCCCTCTAAGTGGATGTAAAAAAGGCCCCTATTTTTTGGCGGTAGCGAGGGTCCAATAAGGTGGAGAGCCAGAAGTCTTTACGCTGCCGAATGGTGACAATTCGGATGTCACTATGCAAGCGAGTATGCATTGAGCCATTTGTGCAAGGATTCCCTGCCTCCATCTCCACTGCAAACTGCCACGGTGTGTCTGGGTCCTCTGTCTCGCCTTCCTCCTAACCCTCTAGCTCCTCTCCTGTCAGATTACTAGAAAAACAGCCCATTTGGCAAAATCTAAACAGTGCTCCACTGTACCCCTCCCCCTCCTCCTCCAGTTCAGCCCCACATGGCTCATGTGGCTGTGAGATGTAGGCACCCTGTCTCCAATACACTGACGAGCCATAATTTCCAACAAGTGTTGTAAGAAATGAAGCAGTGGAATGACGTTGTTCATCTCGTAATCCTGGCGACTTACTAATAATGTGGCTTTCTCAAAGGGCCTGAGCAAACGGCAGGTGTCACGTATGAGCTGCCACTGGTTGACATTGAAGTTACACAGGGGAGTACCCCTATCCACTTGGATCATCAAGAAATTGGTGATGGCTTTTCTCTGTTCGTACAGTCGGTCCAACATATGGGGGTTGGAATTCCAAAGTGTGGCAACATCACAAAAAAGACTATGTTGGGGGATACCGTTCTGATGCTGCAGCTCAAGGATGGTGTGCTTTGCGGTGTACGAGTGGCTGAAGTGAATGCAAAGTTTCCTTCCCATTGTTAGGATGTCTTGCAAATGGGGGGAACACTTCAAGAACTGCTTCACAACCAGATTGAACACGTGGGCCATGCAGGGCACATGGCTTAGACTTCCCAGTCGCAGTGCATGCAAGATGTTCTTCCTGTTGTCAGTCACCATGGTACCCATTTACAGCTTTCGTGGAGTAAGCGATGCTCCGATTTCTTTACGAATGACTTTTAGCAGTTTCTCCCCTGTGTGACTCCATTCGCAAAGGCAAACCATGTGAAGAACAGCGTGACACCGCCGTGCCCTGCACAAATGGTATGCTGAAGGGCCACTGAGACTTGTCAAGGCAGTGGAGGCTGAGGACACGGTGGAGGATGAGGAGGCAGCATCGCACACTGTCACAGGACCAACGGCCTGAGAGCATGGAGGGGGAAGCAGATTGACCTGTTCAAGTTGGTGTTGTGGCTGTGCAGGAACCACATTCACCCAGTGAGCCGTATTGTACATGTATTGTCTGCTATGTATAGGCGCTGCTCGCATAGGTGAAAGGACAGAGAGACTCAAGCCAGCACAGGTAAAAAATTGTTTATTGTGCAAAAGAGTGGACAATGCGTTTTGGCACACACAAAGTGCCTTCATCAGATCCAAAAGGTACAATGCAAACTTCTTTGATAGTATGCAGAGTTACTGGTGATGATCCTGTGTGCAACGGATCTGGCGAGGTACTGACCATGGTTCTCCCAGGCCACTTTTTGGTACTGCCGCCATCTCCAGGAACCCCTGTTCCACTACCTCCTGGGAATCTAGAGAAAGGAAGGAAGGCGCCTCATGTGCGGGATCAGTAGATCTTGCAGGTGGGGGTAGGGGAAGGTGATTCCCAAGCCGCTTACCGAAGTTGGTTGTGCGCCCACACACAACAAGGTTAGGAGCAGAAGAGATATGAAGGCAGGTCCACTGCAGCCCTCCTGGATAGGTGTAGAATCAAAGGCGAATGACCAGGGAGTCAGGAGTTTGGCTGGCGCAGAGAGGAACCATCAGACAGCCAAGTAAAATCAATGGATTTATTAAATGCAACGCGTTTCGCTGTGCATGCGCAGCTTCATCAGGCATGCCTGATGAAGCTGCGCATGCGCAGCGAAACGCGTTACATCTAATAAATCCATTGATTTTACTTGGCTGTCTGATGGTTCCTCTCTGCGCCAGACAAACTCCTGACTCCCTGGTCATTCGCCTTTGATTCTACCTCCCGGGAAGGTAGGCTGCCGCGAAGCAGGTGGTCTTCCCCAGGCATGTTTGGCTCCAGAATTTCCACTTCTGCCACCATGCTGACTGCCAACCATGCTACCACCTTGCTGGCTCAGCTGCTGCCTCACGGGCAACCTGCAACTCTCTTCTCCTGATGATGATGAAGCCCCTTCTGCACCCGGCTCCAAATTGCGATCGGCTTCATCATCATCAACAAGTGTCTGCAGGTCACTGATGTCCTCCTCAGGTTCCTCAACAGTGGCTGCTTCAGGACCCTGAACCCTGGCAACACCGCCTCCCACGTCACTCTCCTCATCACTACTCTCCTCCACTTGTTGACTAAGCAGTAGCTGCTGACTGCCTTCTTAAAGATCGTCCTCAGTGAATAGTGGATTCGAACCCACAGCATAAGATACTGTGGGAACAGCATAGGGCAGAGACAATGGGAGGACAGGGACTGCTCCCCGGCCATGCCAACTGAGGGTTGTGTCTGAGGAACCCACCGACTGTTGACTGGGTGTATCAGATGTCACTGGTGAGGAAGTGGATGACCATGTTAATCAATCGATGATGGCAGATGGGTTGCTGGTCGATACACGACCGCTAGCTGAAAGCGGGAGCTCAGGCCTCTTGCTGCGACTTCTGCTGCCACTCGCCCCATGTCTGCTGTTACCTCTGCCTGGTGAATTTAGGCCTCTTCCACTCCTCTGTGCACATCCTGGCACTTCTCTTCCTGACATACTTAGTGCATATAAGAGGGGAGTACAATACGCTTCACTATGCTTAAAACAGTATTTGTCTAGAACAGTACCAGGTGTGTACTTTTGCCTGGACTTTCACAGTATCTAGGCCCTTGACAGATTAACAGGTACAAAATAGTACACTGCTTAGATGTAGGCATGTGGTATGCATTGATGAGGGCAGAAAAATGCGCTACAGTACACTTAAAAAAGCATCTGAGTACAACACCAGTCGGTGAGTACTTTTGCCTGGACTTTCACAGTATCTAGGCCCTTGACAGATTAACAGGTACAAAATAGTACACTACTTAGATGTAGTTATGTGGTGTGCACTTATGAGGGCAGAGAAATGCGCTAATGTACGCTTAATAAACGTATTGGGTTAAAACACCAGCCAGTGATTACTTTTGGTTGTCCTTTCACAGTGTGTAGGCCCTTAACAGGCACAAAATAGTACACCACTTAGATGTAGGTATGTGGTATGCACTTATAAGGGCAGAGGAATGCAGTACAGTACACTTAAAAAATAACTAATTTTTCCATCAGAACACAACAGTGCTGCAGCACAAAAAAAGACACAAAAAACCACACAAAATTTCACTCTGTCAAAGACTATTAGGAATGGACTGCTGGGTATTATACAGTCTACAAACTAGTATAACCAGCAGATGAGTTGTTGTGGAACAAAGACACAGAATTGCACTGAAAAATTATTCCTGCTGTTGAGGCAGCTTGTTGAAATGTATGAGGCAACACACAGCTATCTGCCCCTCTCTGTAATACAATGCTGAAGAAAGTAACAGGGAGGGTAATGACTGCACTAACTAAAAAATCATTTTCAGTAAAAAAAAACTCCACTTTCTGTTCACGAGAATGCTGATGTGACTAGGAGGATGTTAAACGCTGCTGGAGTTCGCTTTTCTCTGCTATAACACACCCGCACACAGGCTCTATGTCCTATGATCCTTCTGCTGTGTTTTGTAATGAAGTGAGGAAAATTATGGCTGCAATTTTATAGGGCTGTGACATCACAGGGTGACTGGCTGCTTATAGGCTGCATCCTACATGTGATTCAGGGTCATCCCGCCTACTTCCCTTCCCGCCTTGCCTTTCAGCCTTCCCAGCGCTCCTTGCCCCATGTACTCACATGTGGAAATGGAGTTTAATGAAGCGATTCGCGCGATAGAATCACGGCGATATTCGCATTAGTTGCGAATCGAATATTTCATGAAATTCACAACGCATTCGGGTCCGTTTCGCTCATTTCTAGTGGTGTTATTATCATATAAATTTTCTTTGGCCAATCATCTAACCCCCTTTCCCAATATAATACAAATATTTTAGCACAGCTTGAATTGTCACAGTTTTTTTGTGCCATTTGGTCGCTGCCCTTTATATGTTGCTTTTATAGCAGCTTTACTTATTTGGCAATCTCTGAGGTGTGTTATGTGTATTGTCTATTGCAGATGTAGATATACATGTTTACAGATGTATATTTTCACACCCCAATTTACTGAAACTACTGATAAGGATCTTTACAGGTTGGCCTAGTATGGTGCAATATGTAGACTTTTCTTTACTCGCACATCTCTGGCTTGTGACACGGTACCTGCAGGAATATATATGCAGGAAAACTAGGCCACCAAAGACATTAGAGTATTACAGACAGATCCTTGTTCAGTCTTAGTCTCCCTGATAAAGACGAACACTCCTTCATGAGGATGAAGAACTTGAGCACTTTATCCTCAAAGCATGGACAGGGACAGGCACAGTGACTAGATAGAAGAAGGACACATGAGGTCTAAGTGATGATAGGTCTAACTATAGCATGTGAGGAGATGTTACCAAGGCAAAATTCATCTCATACATGAAATCAAATGTTAACCCTTTACACTCTGAATACAGTGTCTGCAATTAGTGTGTAATGAACACAAATACCATTGCAAATAAACATACAATAACTTATACACATTTCTGCAATATGCAAAAACCTTTTCTCTCAGCCACACGACAACTTCTGAAGGATAGTGTCCGGACCATTGGTACTGGGACATGTCCCAGTATTTTTTTTTATATTTTTGCTTCCACATGGTTTCACTTTTTACTCTGCCTGATTTTCCATTTAAGTGACAACTGCTTGAGCACGAGCGATGACACGACGAGGAGAACCACCATCATTATGCATGGGCCTATACCAGTAATGATCTGTCATTCATGACATCTCTCTTGTGGGACAAATTAAGAAGCACATCAATTATTATGTTCTATGAATACCCTTATTGTAGTCCTCATTGACAGCAACAATTTTCTTTTTAGTTCTTGCTTAGTTTTGCCAGCTGAGATCTGCCACTGAATGCTACTACTGCCAATGGGACCAAGTCTATAGTGCAGAGGGTGGCATGTATTAAATGGCATAGTCATTTTGTTCTCATAGCCAAAGATGGTATATGAGAAGAGTCAATGTTTAGTTTTAATTCTAATTATATTTATTTCTTTAGATATATCAGAATAGTACCACATAGTAGCTGTCAGTTTTCCCACAGATATTGACACTGGTTCATTAGTTGCTGAAGACCTGATGCAAAGGGGACAATGGGATAGATCCTGATGTCATATTCAGAACAAATAATAAATATAGCGTTAACCTTGGCCATCAATTGTCTCATTTACTAGTATGTGACTTTTTGGGCACTCTTTGCACACACAATTTTTTAACTGCATTGAATGTCATGAATTCAAGTTTTCATATTTTGTACAAGTGTTTTTTTTTAAATGTTTTTCTCTTCATTACATTTATTACATAGTGTTTTGTTTATCTCAATAGATAAACATATGGAAATATACAGCAAAATGCCATATCCAGAGGCTGCATTTTGAAAACACGTCACAGACCCACAAAATAAAATATAAATGGGAGGGAATTTACTAAGGTCCATAGTTGGCGAAGATTGTCCAAGAGTTGTAAATCTGTGTCCCAAAAATTTGTGAATCTGTTGATCTACTCAGTGTTCACCAAGTGGATGTGGCTTTGTGGAAAGGGGGTGTGGTCACCCTGCATGCTAAATTTATTAAAATTTACATCTCCTAGCAGGCGTAAATTGTAGTAAAAATCTATGACTGCTCCAGGCTGCAGTAGATTTGTGAGACTGCCAAATGGGACACCATTAGACACACCTGGATTTATCAGGAAGCAAGTGCCTCTTGATAAGCTGGCAGGGGATTACTCAAAGAGGGTAATTAAAATAAGAAAAACAGAACATATTTCTTCCAAAAACAGCACCACACCTGTCCTTGGGTTGTGTGTTTGGTTGTGAAGCTCAGTTCAATTAAAGTGCATGGAGCCAAGTTGTCATACCACACACAGATGTGGTGCTGTTTTTGGAATAAATTGGCTCCGTTTTTTTAAAACCTTGAAGACTGGCATAGGAAATGCCAGTCTAAGTAAATTCTCTTTTTTGTGGAAGGTTTATTATTTCACTAAAGACATTCATTTAATTCTAGTTGACATATAGCTGTGTAGCCTGTGCAGCTGCACAGAAGATGCGTTGAATGATCCAAAAGAAATAAGCATCTAATTGTTTTGTGTATCCAGCACTAGCAATTATCTTTATAAATCCATAGTGTTAGCAGTCAGAACAAGCTGTTGGCCCAATGCATTTCGAGCAGTAATAACACTAATCAGGGTTTTCCAGGTAGGTTAGGATAGGTTATCAATATCAGATTGGTATGGTGCTGACACCCACACATTTGCCAGAGCTGTGGTATCTGAGGATAGGTCATCAATAAATGTAACCTATATATTTTTTTTTTTATTCATAGCTATGATTAACTAATTGCTGGTGCTATTTAAAGGGTAGCTCTAATGAAAATTTTAAGTATTGGACATTAATTTCAATTTCTGCACCTAAACAAGGCGCCATTCTCCTCGTTCCTTGTTGCATATTATCAGTCATTTGAGATGGAGCTTCTTGCTCCTTCCCCATGGCAGCCAACTCCAGTGTGAGATCCAGCATAATGCCATTCTACAGTGCTGGGTATCATCTGCTATAGAGACGAAGTGGAAAGCTCTGTCTCATAATGCACCTTTTTGCCGATTTGGCACTGAATTTGAAATACATGTCAATTAGAAAAATTACTATTTTGCACGGTGCTGAAAATTGACAAACACATGTAAAGCACACTGCATAAAAGTGTCTCAGTGGGACCCAAAATATCAACACAAAGAGCATAACAGAATCCAGAGGGCACTTAAGAAACAAAAGTAAAAAAAAAAGTATATTGTTCCATGCAAGAAAAAAAAAAGATGTGATGTTTAAACCCACATAGGGGTCTTCTTAATCAACTTTGCTTGCTTTGATAATGTGTTTTGGCCACTTTTTACAATAATCATATTTTTGCTAATTTTTAAACATCCACTATAAACAACATACTTGTGTGTTTGGTGACCAAATGAGTATGTAGTATGTAGAGCTGACCATGTATTGTACTTATCTTCAGTTCAACATCACTGGTTTATTAGGCAAGATGGGTGATCAAAAGGAGTTCCATTAGCCAGGCAACAGAGTTATAGAAGGGCCAGGTTAGGAATTTATCACGGATTACAAGGGTATGACATTTCAATTTCCACCCTTAAAAAAAAGTGATACAAAGGTGTTCATTTTTGCTGTAATATTGAATTTTTATAACTTGAGCAACACAAAGCATAAAACTACATATCCTCAAAATGAGAAAAAATCTGAAACACCAATACTGTCCATGGTTGAAGATGCATCTGGAAGACATCTGCCAACAGCGCTTGTTGAGGTTCCAGTGGACAAGATGGAGGCAAATATTATCCGATAAGCTTGAGGGGAAATTACACTTTATCTAAATTACCTCATATCTCAATCTAAGCAACTATAATGAATGATATATCATTTATAATAAAATGACATATCACGCCAAAGATAAATTAGCTAATGTTAAAATATTTAAATTGAACTTTTATATTGGTGTACGTTTGTGTGCAAGGGCTAGCTCATTAACATTCAGCATCCCTTAAAGCGGTAGAATGAAATAGCTTTAAAAATGTTTAATTAAATTCAAGACGTAACATTTAGAAGTTGAAGATACCAATCAGACCTTCCCTGTTCCCTGCCTAGCCAGCTGCAAAATATAGTAACTTCTAAGCAGTGTATAAAACATAGTGCTCAATTCACTTTATTAAAATATCCAATAATAATTGATTTAAAGGCAATAAAGCCTGTTCATTAGAGGGTTTATATTCAAGAAATATTGAAAGTATACCTAAAACTGTCACTTTTATTGTGAATGAACAGGATAATATGATTTGAACAGAGTGTGATGATACTCAGGATTTGTCCTGCAGCTTTCTCCGATAGCTCGTAAAGAGCTGAAATTTAATATGATGCTTTCAGTCAGTTTAATTGAAATTTAATTGCCACTTTGGGCAGAAGGTTTAGAACTGATCAATAAAATACTACAGTTCTTTTGCCTTGGCACAAGATTCTGCCTTAGACAGTGCCTCCACCATCAGCAGTGATACCCGCACAATAAATCTGATCCATTTGTAAAAGTGGGGAGAGCCTAAAGCATACCTATCGATAAATACATTCTAGATTTATGATTATGAAGGTAGGGGCTAATTTCGCAGACACAATCAGGAAAGATTTCACTCTTGGTCATTTTTCTCATTACATTGGTTCAAGAGGTAATTTTAGTCATAAGTCAAAAAGTCTTAAAACTTTATGTTACAGAGAAAAAAAAATCTAACAAGGGATTTGCCATATTAAAAGGTGCTCTTGTATGCCAACTTATGCAATTATTTTTATTATTTATTTCACAGGTATTCTCTCTTTAGTATTTATTGTCATGCGCAACCCCCCTAGGGCCCAGTATTAGGAATTGCACTGTGGTCCTGATTTTGATCAAACTAATTCTTAGACAGTGTGAACTTGACTATCGCTTGACTATCACCCAAAAATTTCCAACACAGCTGACTTCTTTTCAGACGATTCTGGTCTGTTATTAGTTGGCTAAAAGTGACCTTCCGTTGTTAAATTTCACCCTGTGAATAATTGGGCTATCTGAAATAATGCTTTTTCATCATCTTTAATCTAAAGGTGTATGGGAAATGTAGCAAGTGTCATAAAATAAAATTTTCAGAATTCTGTGTCCCTGTATCAATTTTTCCTGGGGTTGCTTCCATAATATAGTGCATCTGTACCTTGTCTAATAGCATTTCTTACTATAATGTGATTATTAGAAAGCAATATATTTTTGGTTGCACTATTGTATATACGCATAACAGCCAGAATATCTAAATAACCCTCTTTGCAATGTTCAACAACAATGTTCAAATGCAACAACTCCCACCTCCACTAACACCACTAATGGCAGCAACTCCAACCCCAACAAATCAGAAATAAAATAGAAAGTCCAGCGTGGTGGTGCAGTTAAAAGAGGAAACCTTTATTGATTCATCCAATGACAAAATACATCTCAGGATACGACAGCCGACACGTTTTGGGTCTAAGGGACCATTAAACTTGCCATAAAAAATACACTAAAATCTACATTTTTATAATTCCCCTTAGGGTCGCATGATAATGAAATTACCATGTATCTGAATAGAATTGAAAAATCTGGAGTGGATTTCGAATCAAACTGACATACATTGCCACTATGATCACATTTAAACAGAGCATGTACATTATTCCTTATATCCAAAATATATACAGTACATATACAGCTTCTAAAACATGTTGCATGTAAACTAATTATAGTTACAGAACAAAAATGGCATATATAAATTAAAAATATATACAGGGCATACCTTGGGGCAAATATAATAATCAGTACTTCAGGATCAAGTCCTGTCTTAAATTTAAACCCTGGGCTGTCTTGTGCTGAGAACAAAAATCCAGTAATATTCTCAACAACTTTTCAAATCTAATCTAATCTAATTTAATATGTTAGAACACAATTTTTATACCTCTATTCTGTAGCGGGACATATCTCCAGTATGTACATCTTGGAAGCATTTCACAGCGCTGAATTTAATTGTATTATGATTTTCTTGCATCCGAGATGTGCCTTCTAATTCTCGACTTCAGTGAAAATGATGGGCATTCCACATACTGACACTGGCAGGCCGTACAGTCTGTCAAGTATATGACATAGGCCGTGTTACAATTGATAGAATGCTTAATACCATAAGACCTGCCAATGTCACATGAATGGAAAGAAGTAGTGACTACCACATGTTTACATGTATTACACCTTGTGGCCACTTCTCCAGTTCTCTGGACAATACAGCCACATTGTGTAGGCACATAATAGCCAGAATCTCTATATAACCTTTTTTGCATACAGCGGGCACCCAGCAGGGGCAGAGGTGGCAGCCGCACCGGGGCCCTGGTGTTTAAAGGAAATCTGTCAGCAGTTTCACACACACTGTAGCTGTCTCACAGGCTTGTAGTGCAGGTGATGCTAATCAAAACAATACTCACTGCGTCCAGATTCGCCCAGCCGTTCCACCGCAATTTTTTTTATGCAAATGAGGGCCTTGGGGCATGGTTGGAGCTCCAAACCGAGCTAGGAGCACGTTGACGTCATCTTTGCCAGGCAGATGCTCTTGCGTGCCGTTAATGTACAGCTCGGTTCGGAGCTCCACCCATTCCCCAAGTCCCTAATTTGCATAAAAAAAACGTATTGCGGTGGAATGGCTGGGCGAATCTGGAGGCCGTGTCGTTTTGATCAGCATCACCCGCACTACAAGCCTGTGTGACAGCTTTTGTGAAGGGGAAACTGCTGACAGATTTCCTTTAAGGGGCAAAGCACCTCCAGTATTAGAATTGGCACATGGGGCCCTTTTGCAGATTTTGCATTGGGGCCTAGAAGCTACAAGTTACAACTCTGCCACACAACAATGTAATTCAGTGTATGATGTCTACTGTATGGTGTGGCCTCAATAGAAAACTATAATAGAGGCACTATACTTACTGGAGGAGTAAGACATTTTGCCCCCTGCTTGGAAGCTATAATAAATACAGAAAATATATTTTTAAAGGGCTTGTTTGTTTTTATTAAAAGGGTTATCCCAAGAAAAAAAAAACTTATCACCTATCTACAAAGTGGGTGAAAAGTATCTGATTAGTGGGAGTCTAAACACTGGGGCCACATGATCATTAAAATGATCCTTGTCCCTTGTCCCCTGAGTAAATGGAGCTGCAGTGTACATGCTCGGCCATCACTCCATTCACTCACAATGGGAGAACTGAAGTAAAACAAGTACAGTTCTCTGCTATCTCTGTCCCATATTGCTAAGTACCATATAGAGTGCATGCAGCAGCAGCCGAGTATGTATGCTGCCACTCCACTCAACAAGTGGCCCACCATGATTGTGGCAGCTCCAGCAGTCAGACCCTTTACCTATCCCTCTATTATAAGTGCTAAGTTTAAATTTTTGGACAACTTCAAGTTTTATTTTGAGTTAACCCTTGTTAGAAGGGTCTCCTAAATGCAAGGATCCAGCTGTAATCTGTGGGGGCAACCAAGTGTTGAAATACCTTGCATCTCCTGCAGTTAAAAGCCCCACTAAGGTATTATACTTTTCCTATGGTGTACACAGGTGTAGATCCTGAATCTGGAATCCCTTTGTATTAACTAATAATATGTTTATATGATACATGAAAATGTTTTTTCTAAATCAGAAAATCCCTTTAACTATGTGAGATATGGTCAGAGAACCCCTTCAGGTGTCAGAATTCTCAAAACCTACAAACTTTTGGTATTAACATTTTAAGTCATAATCAAAAAGTAGGACAATGAAAAAAAAATGAAAGCTTTCACGTAGGCAGCTTAGCTATCTGTACTTTGTGGGTGTTTATGTGTTATTAGTATACTAATGTACTGCATGTATACATGGTTGCGCACTCAAAGCATTGTAGCGCAATAAGGATGGGAAGGGGTTTTTAAAAGATGGTCACCTTCAGAAAGTCATTAATGAAAAAATGGCTATAAATATTTTCAAATGTCAGTGCTGATAGGAGAATCCAGCAAGGCGTGCGCTGTAAATCAGAAGCAGGACCTTGGGAAAGAATTAAAAAAAGGGACAGGGTTCCTTGGTATTTTAGAAGTAATTACTAACGGAGAGAGGGTAATGATGGCACTGTAAATCACATTAAGTTTGGCCATTAGAGGTGGATTGGTTTATAAAGCGCAGCCACGATTCCTGGAAATTGCAGGGAAAGTTATTTCTACTTTTCCGTTTAGATTATTCACGTCCCGCCCAGCTTTACTGCTATTCCTTCCCTCCTGAATACTACTCATTTGATGAAGATTACACCGTTGTATCATGATGTTCTGATTTAGTACAATTGCATATATAACACATTATTCTATTATGTTACAATGTGTGCACTCAAACTGGGTGATCTAATTCTGATGTCACATTATAAATACATAATGTGATGGTGTCATAAACCTAAAGGAGTTTCACAAATTCACTAATACTTCTCTGGTAATATCTCTGGTGGTGCTGTTGTGATGGGGTGGAAAGCCGGTAATTACTCACCGGTAATTCTATTTCCTCGTAGTCACGGCAGCACCACCAGAGAGATGGACTCCTCCTTCAGTACAAAAAGGATGCACATCCCTCTCTGCCTCAGTGAATTACCGAGACTTTAAGAAGCATCCTACATAAGGTTAGCAAACAACACTATACCCATAACAAATATATTTATATATATATATATATATATATATATATATATAAAAAATTTTTTTTTTTTTTGCAACACCACAGTGAACACACCCCACGTGAGAAGAACAAGGAAAAAGGGTGGGAATAGTATGTGGTGCTGTCGTGACTACGAGGAAATAGAATTACCAGTGACTAATTACCGGCTTTCCACCTCGTCACAACAGCACCACCAGAGAAAATACCAGAGAAGTATTAGGGAGGGACCACCGCCTGAAGAACTTTGCACCCAAGAGCCAAGGAGCCCTGAGCCTATAGTGCCAAAAAAGTATGTGGGGACGACCACGTAGCCACCTTACAGATCTGAGCAATAGAAGCACCTCTTTTCTCTGCCCATGATGAGGCAACAGCTCTAATAGAGTGGGCTCTCAGGTTAGCTGGTGGAGACAGACCTGCAGAGGAATAAGCTGCAACAATGGCTTGCCTAACCCACCTAGCAATAGTATCTGCTCTGACACTATTTCCCCTATTGGGACCTGCAAACTGAATAAACAATTTATCTGATTTCCTAAAATTTTTGGTCCTTTCTAAATATTCTATAACACATCTGTGGACATCAAGCAAGTGGAACAGATTTTCACCTTCTGAAGATGGATTCACACAGAAGGACAACTTCTTGAGATAAATGGAAATCTGAGACAACTTTAGGTAAAAAGCAGGGTCAGGTCTCAAAATAATCCTATCATCTAAGATTTGAATATAAGGTTATCTTGTGGATAGGGCCGCTAACTCCCCTACTCTCCTGGCAGATGTGACAGCTATAAGAAAGGCAATTTCTGGACTAAAAGCTTCAGGGGTATAGAAGACAAAGGCTCAAAGGGACTCCTGCAGAGAGAGTTAAGCACAAGAGTAAGATCCCAAGGAGAAACAGCTGACGGACTGGATAGCTGCATTCTAGTAACGGACTTAAAAAATCTCACAACCCAGGGATGATTAGCAATCTTCTGGCCATATAACACCCCTAGAGCATCTACCTGTACTTTGAGGTTGGCAGCCCTTAATCCTTTCTCAAGTCCTCTTTTTAAAAAAATGAAGGATGAAGGCATTATTCGGCTTATCCAAATCAAACTTGGTAGAATCTGAAAATGACAAAAACTTTTTCCACATTCTAAAATAAATCTTTTTAGTCACTGGTTTTCTACTGTATTGTAAAGTGGATATGACTGCGTCTGACAAGCCCTTGGACTTCAAGATCATCCTTTCAAGAGCCAAGCCATCAGATGACGGTTGCGGACATGTGGATGAAGAACCGGGCCTTGGCTGAGAAGATCCTGGATTTCCAGGAGAACCCAGGGATCTGATAGAGACATAGTCCTCAGACAGGAGAACTATGCTCTCCGTGGCCAGAATGGGGCGATTAAGATGACTGTTGCTCTGTCCTCTCTGATCTTTCTTCTAACTCTGGGAATAAGAGCCAGGGGAGGAAAGGTGTAGACCAAGTCGGACTCCCAAGTCTAGGATAGTGCATCCACCCCCAAAGGTCTGTCTGCTGGACTCAGGGAAAGAAAATCTCTGACCTGTCTGTTGTGCCTGGTAGCGAAAAGATTCACTTGAGGGGTTCCCCATAAGGCTGTGATCTGGAGGAATACTTTTGGATTTAACCACCATTCCTCTTGATGAATTAATTGGCGGCTTAGAAAGTCTGCCCTGATATTGAGTGCCCCTCTGATATGCACTGCAGAGATTGTTTTTAGATGATTCTGCAAAGGACGGGACCGGAATAGACAAATTAATTAGGGATGGACTTCCGTGTCTGTCATAACTAAAATAAATAAAAAATAGGCAGGGAACTGTGAACTGTGGCATTGTTCCCTGCCTATTTATTTTAGTTATGACAGACACAGTAGTGGTATTATCCGAGAAGATTTTTACATTAGAGCCCCTAATAAAATCACTAGCTGATTCAAGAGCCCTAGACACTGCTAAAAGCTCCTTAAAATTAGAGGATCTAGCAATCACCTCTTCTTCCCAAGGGCCCTGAAAATTAAGGTTATACAAATGAGCACCCCATCCCTAAGTGCTGGCATCAGTAGTGATAAATATAGGGTCCCGACAAACCCAATCTACACCTTTAGAGAGGTTATCCCTCACTAACCACCAGTCTAAAGAGGCCAGCACTTGAATGGGCAACACGATACTCGAGAGTGAAAATGGGCCCAGGGAACTGCTGGGATTGCTGCTGTGAACAACCCTGAAACTGACATCCCCTTCCTAATAGAAATACAGGGAGATCTAAGAATCTCACTAACTGAAGAGATAATATTAATCGGAGGGAGAAAAGATTTTTGCACTGAAGAGTTAAACAAGATACCCCATAGTAATAAATAACTTAAAACCCAATATCAGATAAAAGAAATACCTGAATTGGAATGAATAGAAACCATACCTTCTTCCTCCTCAATATCACCAGGAACAGAAGGGGCCACTCCCGGCTGCGGAGGGGTAACTACTGGTAGAAAGCCTTTAAGGGCAGATTCTATCTGGTTCTTAAGCATCTCTTGCATTTGCATAATCAGTGACAGGGATTCTAAATAACAACATTAACATAACAAATTAAGTAATAATAAACATTTTTTTTAAATACACCTGCACCCACCTGCAGCACTGATCCTATTAATACAAGCTGGACAGTTAGGCGTAGCATAATCGGGTGTTAACACAATTCTACACATAAGAAGACTAAACATAGGGAATGCCTTAACAGCTTTCTCAGGAGTATCCTAAGAAATAAAATGACTACATGAGAAAAAATTTACAAAAAAGAGCCATAACTCACCCCTCCGCAAGAAAAACGGTACCGTAGAAGCAGTTTTGGAATCTGCACGGTCCCTCTTGGAAGAGTCGTCCCCAATGGAGCTCCTCTTCTTCACACACTTCTCCCTCCTGGAGGCCTGCAGCTTCAGCTTCCAGACGGTTGTCCTATGTGCAACGGAGGCAGAGCAGCAGAAAGGATTTCCTTTTTAAATCTGCCACCCTGGAAAGCCAGGACCCCGTCGTCTGACGTCACATCTGCCATCACGTGCGCCCCTCTCCTCCCCAGCCATCACAGTACGTGAACTCATAGCTCTGCCTTCCATAAGGCTGCAGCCGCAGCACTCCCCACGTGACTCCGCAGGAGCTCCGGACCCCCTTGTTTACCGCCATGCATAAGGTAAAAGCGCGGCCTGACCAGCAACCACAGGCTGGCTGCGCGGCAGATGAAGGGGCAGAGGGAAAAGGGAGGCGGGTGGCAGCACCAGAGATGCTGCTGCTGGGGGCACAATAAGGAAACCCCCCAACCTGAGGGTTATCGGAGGTCCAGATAACTCTCCCAACTAGGAGAGAACGACCTTCTCTGGACCCTCCCACATTCTGATATCCAAACCTTGGAAAATCAAAACCGAATGACCATGGATTCAGGAGTTTGTCCGGCGCAGTGAGGAACCATCAGGAAGCCAAGTAAAATCAATGGATTTATTAAATGCAACGCGTTTCGCTGCGCATGCGCAGCTTCATCAGGCATAACAAGAGAAGGCTGGTGACGGGTATATATACCTCCAGGGATTAACCATTAGAGTACTTTTTGAAAGGGTTGTTGCATAAAATTACATATCCACATATGAATGTGACAATATATAAAAAAATATATATAGAAAAATATGAATAAATATCAATAGACAGACGACAATCACAAAAATAAAACAATAATGTAGAAGCACAATGAAATCACATAAACATATAATATAATAATCGCATGTGGTGTGAATATACCCCACATGCGACTTAGGTAATCACACCGCTTGGTCACCGGTGCGGCACTCAACAACGCAAGTTGAATATTATTTCAAAATATATAGTATAGAAAAATATGGACCTATAAGATACTATATGTGTTGGTTCAGAGAGCAAAAATTGATTTATATATCACTGCACTATCTAAATGGATAATGACAGTACAAATAAGTACAAATGCGTTGCATTTAATAAATCCATTGATTTTACTTGGCTTCCTGATGGTTCCTCTCTGCGCCGGACAAACTCCTGAATCCATGGTCATTCGGTTTTGATTTTACTTCTACCCAGGAGGGCTGCAGTGGACCTTCCTGTACATCTCTTCTGCACTTTACCTTGTTGTGTGTGGGCGCACAACCAACTTTGGTAAGCGGCTTGGGAATTACCGTCCCCCACCCCCACTAACAAGATCTGCTGATCCCGCACATGAGGCGCCTTCCTCCTTCTCTCTAGATCCAAACCTTGGAGGCATGGATTACTCCAGGCTTCCTGCAGGAACAGAAAACCACTGAGGCAGAGAGGGATGGGCATCCTTTTTGTACTCTAGGTTTTCTGTTCCTGGAGGAGGAGTCCAACTCTCTTGGGGTGCTGTCGTGACGGAAAAAGAAATAAAAAAACACTTCTTGAACATTCTATTTTGTCAACTTGGTTTCTTCCTATTACCTCTTCCTTTGTAGACCATTGCTATAAATACTTTTTAACACATATAAGGGCTCCTTTATAAAAAGTAATGTAAACAAAATAGTTGTAGTGAGCTAGGGGAGAAGTTTTCTTAGTGCCCACTGCGGAAGTTTAAGTAAGCCCCCCCCCCACCCCCTTATAAGGTCAGATGGGAAATCTTTTATTTAACCAAACCTTCTTTCCCTCCCATCACTCCTAACTTTTTAAATTGTGTTCAGGGATCTTGTATTTGGGTCTTAGTCATTGTATTATGACTAATTCAAGAGACTCCTTCGGTGTCACCTGCATCCACATGTCATTTGAAATTGGATGTTACCTTCCTGCAGCAGCAATAGCAGCTGTTTTAGGTTCCAGAGGCTGAGACAGCTCATTCATGTGCAAAAATATTTGGGTTGAGAAAAAATATGGTGTTGTCTAAGTCTTTGTTAACATTTGTGCAGTACCTTGAATAAATAACACTACTACATTTGGGTGCTGCACAAATAGGCAAATTTTCGTGCATTTTGATCCCTCCCTTCTTTTAGCTCTTTGATCACGTGATATTGCCCATGCGCATGCAAATTTTATGATGAATGCGCATGCAAATTTTATGGCGCATAGTAAAAAAAGGAGGCGAATATTGCAAATATGCAAATTTTGCGAATATTCCTCAATATTTTCGCAAAATATCGCAAATTCGAATATGGCCTATGCTGCTCAACACTAGTTATTACCATTAAAAATGACACTTGTCGATCAAGTTTAAACAAGGCAGTGAAGTAGATTTTATATTTGTGTTTTAGTGGAGAGACACAGCAGTCGGCACTCCAACCCGCGTTCAGCGGCTCAAATGCAACCGGACAGTTCAGAAAAACCGCAGAACAACTTCCACTCAGGGAAACACCAGCCATCTTATACTGCACCGTCTGGGGTGCGGGAGCCCACAAGTAGAAAGCAAGCAGTATACATCCAATGGAAAAGAAAGAATTAAAGCGCAAAAAGCGTTCGGTTCTTTATTTGCAGAGGTACATCAAATCATCCAGCAGGACGTCTTACAAGGGCTTCAGCTTGAACATGGGTGACAGCTGTTGCGCGTGCGCAAGGCGCGCTTCATCAGACCCTGCCCTCCCAGGTGCATATCACCATAAATACTCTCACTTGGTGACGTGCACACGGGAGGGACAAACAGGTTTACAAAAGAAACATTTAGTAAAAACATAATTACATTATTCGTGCATATGCAAGCAACATATAAAATTCGACTTATTTCAACTCTACACAAGTATACCACAAAGGTTAGGAGTGGATTGCATCAGAGAACTGTTGGGACACACTGGAAAAAATCCAGACACTATCCAATTTATCTGTGAGTCCCTTACTTTTGTTTTAAATAACAACTTGTTTCAGTTTGATGGACAATGGTACACGCAAATGGGGGGCGTGGCCATGGGCACCCCCGTTTCGTGTACGTTTGCCAACCTATATGTGGCACTCTTTGAGAGTAAATTTATTTTTACAGAAAAAAAACCTTTTCTCAGGTTCGTCCGGTGCCATCTCAAGTTCGTGGACGACGTGTTCATGGCCTGGGATGGCACCGTGACGGACTTTGAGGATTTTGTAGGGTACTTGAATGAAGTGAACGATATGAACCTCAAGTTCACATATAAGGTTGACAGTGCCCAACTAGAATTCTTGGACGTTCTGGTTAAGATCAATAATGGACAAGTGACTACAGTTAGTTATCGGAAGCCCTCTGCTTGCAATTCTCTCCTTCACTTCTCCAGCTACCAGCCTTTCCATGTTAAAAAGGCATATGGGAAGTTTTTGAGGCTGCGGCGTATTAATAGCACCATAGAGGATTTCAAAACACAAGCTGGCGAATTGAGGGAGAGATTGCTTGCAAGAGGGTATCCCCGGGCAGCTTTGGATGAGGCTATGGAGAGAGCTCTCTCCAGAGAGAGAGCATCCCTGTTCAAGTGAAATAGAAGAAAACAGTCTCCCCTAGACACTAATAGTGAACATTTCTCTTTTTCTTTTCAATTTAGTCCTATGGCCAATCGAGTTAGTCAGATAATTGAGAAGAATTGGTTTTTGGTGAAAAAAGATGCAGACCTAAGTAAAATTTTACCTTACCGTCCTATGGTCACTAGAAGTAAATTCCAGTCTGAAAACAAGTGTGGAACAGAATGGCTTGAAAAAATGGGCCCCACAGGTAACCACCGATGTGGCTCCTGTTCGTGGTGCCCACATTTCAAGCCAGGGAGTAGGAGGAGTAGACGTGACAGTTAAAAATCTAATCACTTGCAGAACTCCTTGGATAGTTTACGTGATCACCTGCAGTTGCGGTAGGTTTTATATAGGCAGCACTAAAAGACCTGTTCACACCAGATTCCGCGAGCATGTCTACTCCGTGCACTCCAACAAAGGTTCCCCAAGATTCATAGAACATATGAATGAAGCGCACTGAGGGGATTGCCAGAACCTGGTGTTTCAGGGTATTGAACGTATTATGAAAAAAGAAGGTGGTGATCTCAGAAAAAAACCTGTTACAAGGAGAGGCGTGCTGGATAATTAAAACCAACGCGCAAGGTAACTTGGGTCTAAATGAGAGGCTGGATTTCAGCGTTTTTCTTTAACTGATTGAAATAAGACGAATTTTATATGTTGCTTGCATATGCACGAATATTGTAATTATGTTTTTAATAAATGTTTCTTTTGTAAACCTGTTTGTCCCTCCCATGTGCACGTCACCAAGTAAGAGTATTTAAGGTGATATGCACCTGGGAGGGCAGGGTCTGATGAAGCGTGCCTTGCGCACGCGCAACAGCTGTCACCCATGTTCAAGCTGAAGCTCTTGTAAGACGTCCTCCTGGATTATTTGATGTACCTCTGCAAATAAAGAACCGAACACTTTTTGCACCTTAATGGTGAGTGCGGCCCATTCTTTCTTTTCCATTAGATTTTATATTTGCCCACAATACTACACAATCTTTTACTGTGTGTTCACAGTTACTGTGTAAGAGCCCACAGGGACTCTAGTACTATACTATAAGAATTAGTAAGGAACCAGTTTTTTTGTTTTGTGTACCAAGAAGGGCACTACTACTATGGGGACACATGGTATCCTAAGACACTGCAGAGACAAGTAATGGCTGGGGGAAGTCATCATGGCTGTACGACCATATGGAAAAGAAAAGGGACAGTAATTTACAAAGAAAATGGTTGTGAGTCAAAGAAAGTATGTGCAATGTAATTAGAGATGAGCGAATCGAAGCTGACGAACCCAAAATAGTTACAAATTTCAGGAAATATTTGATTCACAACGAATGCGAATGTCACCGGGATTCTATCGCGCGAATCACTTAATTAAACTCTATTTTACAGCGTTCCAGGCACCAGGGCATCCAAAATGGCGGATCCACATGTCAGTGCATGGGGCAAGGGATGCTGGGAAGGCGGGAAGGGAAGTAGGCGGTATGACCCTGAATCACATGCAGGATGCAGCCTATCAGCAGCCAGTCACCCCTGTGATGTCACAGCCCTATATAATCGGTAGCCATATTTCGGCCAGCCACTTCATTCATTACATAGGACGGAAAGCCTGTGTGTGTGTTACAGCAGAGAAAAGCGCATTCCAGCGGCATTTAACATCTTCCTAGTCACATCAGCGTTCTCGAGGACCGAGAGGATTGTTTTTTTCACTGAAAAGGATTTTTACTGCAGCTACAGGCATTAATTTCCCAGTCACTTTCTTCGGCATAGTATTACAGAGTGGGGCACATAGCTGTGTGTTGCCTCATACATTTCAACAAGCTGCATCAACTTCATAAACCTTAGCAGAGGAGGCAGGAATAATTTTTCAGCGCAATTCAGTGTCTTTGTTCCACAAAAATTAATCTACTGGTAATAATAGTCTGTAGATGGTATAATAACCAGCAGTCCATTCCTAATAGTCTGTGACAGAGTGGAATTTTGTGTTTAGTACACAGCTTTTTTTGGCTGCAGCACTGTTGTCACATACTGTGAAAGGACAGACAAAAGTAATCTCCTGCTGGGGTTTTACAAAAATACAGAGTTTTTAGGGGTATTGTAGCGCATTTTTCTACCCTCATCAGTGCATACCGCATACGTACATCTAAGTACTGTACTATTTTATTACCTGTTCATCTGTTAAAGGCCTACATACTGTGAAAGTCCAGGCAAAAGTACTCATCGGCTAGTGTTGTACTCATATACTTTTTTAAGTATATTGTAGAGCATTTTTCGGCCCTCATCAGTGCATACTACACACCTACATCTAAGTAGTGTACTATTTAGTACCTTTTAATCTGTCAAGGGCCTACATACTGTAAAACGACAGACAAAAATAATCACGGCTGGTGTTTTACAAAAATACAGAGTTTTTAGGCGCATTGTAACGCATTTTTCTGCCCTCATAAGTGCAAACCGCATATGAACATCTAAGTACTGTACTATTTTTTACCTGTTAATCTGTTAAGGGCCTACATACTGTGAAAGTCCAGGCAAAAGTAATCATCAGCTAGTGTTGTACCCAGATACTTTTTTAAGTGTACTGTAGATAATTTTTCTGCCCTCATCAGTGCATACCACATACCTACATCTAATTAGTGTACAATATTGTACATGTTAATCTGTCAAAGGCCTAGATACTGTGAAAGGCCAGACAAGAGTAATCACTGGCTGGTGTTGTACTCAGAAACTTTTTTAAGTGTACTGTAGCATTTTTCTGCGCTCATAAGTGCATACCACATACGTACAACTAAGTAATGTACTATTTTGTACCTGTTAATCTGTCAAGGGCCTAGATACAGTGAAAGGACAGCCAAAAGTACACACCTGCTGCTGTTCTAGACAAATACTGTTTTAAGCGTAGTGAAGAGTATTGTACTCCCCTCATATACGCACTAAGTATGTCAGGCAGAGAAGTGCCAGGAAGTGCACAGAGGAGTGGCAGGGCCTAAATCCTTCAGACAGAATTTGCAGCAGACTAGGGGCGAGTGGCAGCAGGAGTCACAGTGAACACAGTCCCAATGTTGGCCCCACGACCCTTCATCAACATATGAACATAACATTCGCCACCATAAAGCGACCTGGGAGAACCGTAGCTCCGATGTAGTGGTTGAGCCTGCTGCATTGCCCAGTGGCACACCGCTCCCTCTTTCAGTCAGCCAAGGCTCCACCACCAGAGCCGAAGGAAGCTGTGTATAATATCCTCCTTCTGTCGCTCAAGATGCTCCTTCTCCTCCCACTTTTAGTCAGCCATTCCGCCAACAATCCATTCGCAAAGCCATGTCCAAGAGACAACAGTATGCGCCCACTCATCCAACGACACAGAAGCTGAATGTGCTTGTGTCTAAATTGCTGGTACTGCAGTCCCTCCCTTTTCAAGTGGTGGACCTTTAAGAGAATTGATGGCTTGTGCCAAGTCGAGGTGGAGAGTGCCAAGCCATCATTCCATTGCGAAGAGGGCAGTACGAGCCCGGCACAAATTTGTGTAAGAGAAGGTGGTCCAGTCCTTGAGTCTGTCGGTGTGTACCAAAGTGCACGGCAGCGCCAACGTCTGGAGCTTTAGCTATGGTCAGGGACAATACATTATACGTCCTTTACGGCTCACTGGGTGAATGTGGTTCCTGCACAGCCACAACCCCAACTTGGACAGGTGACGCCGCTTCCTCCTCCACGCTGTCAGCCTGTTGGTCCTGTGACAGTGTGCAACTCCGCCTCCTCATTCTCAACCATGTCTTCAGCCTCCACTGCCCAGACAAGTCTCAGTGGCCCTTCAGCATACCATGTGTGCAGGGCATGGCGGTGTCACACTGTTCTTCACATGGTTTGCCTTGGCGAAAAGAGTCACACAGGAGAGGAACTGCTAAAAGTCATTCATAACGAAATTGATGCATGGCTTACTCCACAAAAACTGGAAATGGGAACCATGGTGACCGACAACGGGAAGAACATCTTGGTCGCGTCGCGACAAGGAAGGGTGTGCCATGCATGGCACACATGTTAAATCTGGTTGTCAAGCAGTTCCTGAAGTGTTCCCCCTATTTGCAAGGCATCCTAACAATGGGAAGGAAACTCTGCATGCACTTCAGACACTCGTACCCCGCAAAGCACACCCTCCTTGAGATGCAGCGTCAGAATGGTATCCCCCAACATAGTCTGATTTGTGATGTTGTCACACGTTGGAATTCCACCCTCCATATATTGGACTGACTGTACGAAAAGAGAAAACCCATCACCGATTTTTTGATAATCCAAGCGGATAGGGGTACTCCCCTGTGTAACTTCAATGTGAACCAGTGGCAGCTCATACGTGAAACCTGACGTTTGCTCAGGCCCTTTGAGGAAGCCACATTATTAGAAAGTTGCCAGGATTACAGGATCAATGACATACATGAGCCCTGTGGGGGCTGAACTGGAAGAGGAGAAGGAGGATAAGTTGCACAGTGGAGCACAGTTTAGGTTTCATGAGATGGGCGGTGCTTCTAGTCATCTGACAGGAGAGGTGGAGCATGATCAACTAGAGGAACTAGAGGGTTATGAGGAAGGCAAGACAGAGGACCCAGACACACTGTGGCAGTATGCAATGGAGATGGAGGCAGGGAGTCCCTCCGAGTCACTTGCACAAATGGCACAATGCATGCTCACTTGCTTGCATAGTGACTGCCGAACTCTCAACATTCCGCAGTGGGATGACTTCTGGCTCTTCACCTTATTGGACCCTCGCTACCGGCACAAAATGGGGGTCTTTTTTACACCCAATGGGAGGGAGGACAAACTGACCTACTACAGAGTGATCCTACGTAGTCAGTTGGCCGATGCCTATCGGCGCCAACGTCCATCCACTCGCAGGTCTTACTTGGGGGGCCCTCTGTGCTCACCTTCCACTGACATGGCTGTTGGGGAGGGGTGGGGTGACAGGAGCAGTACCAGCTCCATCAGCAGCCGCCTGAGTCTACAGTCGCTGATGAGTACCCTTCTTCATCCGCATAGTGAAGCAACTCGTCAGCAGCAGATAGACATGGAGCAGGACCTGAACCAGCAGGTGGTGGCATACCTTGACATGGCCATGCCAACAAACCTTGAACATCTGCTGGACTGCAGGCCAGCCAAACTTTATTTATGGCCGCAACTAGCAGAGTTTGCCCTGGAAAAGCTGTCCTGCCCGGCCAGTAGTGTGCCCTCAGAGTGGGTGTTTAGTGCGGCGGGGGCCATAGTCACCTCAAGGAGAACTTGTCTGTACATGAAAAATGTGGAGAGACTGACCTTTGTGAAGATGAATCAGGCATGGATCAGCCAGGATTTCCACCCACCAATGCTAGATGCATCAGAGTAAATTGACCATGGTGCTACACCAACACTTCACAAATATGGATAGTGCCAAACAGATTTAAGGCACTGCTCCGAATTTACAAACATTCAAGCCACCTTCATCGCAGGGTACTGGTATTGCCACCTACCGCACCACTCTGTCACCGGGCCACTTTCAGGACTCCTGATGCTGCTGCTGCAACCTCCAGGCTGTGCCATTCAGCCACTAAATGGGCTCCCTATGCTTTCCCCACCTCCAGGCTGTGTCATTAAAAGCCCACATTTAAAGCCCTCTTATGTACGCATCCTGCTGCCTGATCCAGGCTGTGTGTTTCAGGAACTACTTGGCTTACTGATGCTGCTGGGCCTGTGCCTAATAATTTTTTGATGTTAGCACTAGCTAACAAACATCTTCTATGCAGATTTCAATAGTCACCTTTTAATGTTAGGGGTTATTAAGCCCTCTTGTGTACTTCTGCTGCTGCCTGCTCCAGGCTTTGTGTTTCAGCAACTTTATGGTTTAGTGATGCTGCTGGTCCTGTGCCTAATATATTTTTATGTTAGCACTAGCTAACATACATCTTCTATGCAGATTTCAACATTAACATTTTAATGTTGGGGTTGTGAAGCCCTCTTGTAAACTCATGCTGATGCCTGCTCCAGGCTGTGTGTTTCAGGAACAACTGTGCTTATTGATGCTGCTGGGCTTCGGCCTTAAATTCTTTGATGATAGCACGAGGTAACATACCTGTTCAATAGAGATTTTAACGAATCGAACTAAATTTTTTAGAAAAATTCGGCAAATCAGCCAAATAAAATTTTTCAAAAGTTCGCTCATCTCTCATTGTAATATAAGGACAACATTTTTTGGTGGAGGACTAGGGTTCCAAACACCTGTTTAGGGTAATGACAATCGGCTACCTGGCTTTAGGACCGTGTCCAGTTCTTGACATCTGATCAGATGGTGCAGAGCTAATCGGGCATACGTATCTACTGGGGGCACATCAATCTTTCTAACAGCTGAATAGGCCAGATCTCTGGAGGGTTTTTTGGTGTACTCTGTGGTAATGGGGTGCGGGGTTACAATGTTTCAATGCTCCCTATGAAGCAGACAAGGCTCCCAGGCAGCCATTTTCACCCCATTAATTTATATAATAGTGCAAAAAGGGAGCAGCACTTCTAAAACTTGTACAAAGCCGGGAGCAGCAGTATTCCTTACCCCCTGTGGTCTGCACAAAGCCCACAACTGAAAAGAACACAATAAACAGGAACCAGTGAAATTGAACACACTGAAACAGTGTACAGTATACGTACATTAAGAGATATATCTCAACATACAGTATGTCTGCGGGGGGTTAGACCCCCTTTCAATTTGACAGACCGGTTCCATTCTCAATCTCTCTAGTATAAAAAGAACCAACAGATTATTCATATCTTTACTATTTTGACTAGATAGGATCATCAGTCAAATCACAGGAAAACTGTGTTTCTCAGCAAGTTTAGTACCAAGAATAATTTTTTGTCAGCAAGATTGTAAGAACAAGTAGATGAAATCTGAATAAAGGTAATCCAGGGGTCTGTAGTCTTAGTATAGGCAATCTCCTATAAGCTAAACACATCATCAGCACAAATCTCCTGTCCTGAGGGTTTACATGTATAATATATCATTTTGGGTAAGCGCTATCAGCCTGGTGTCATGATTGTTTAGCTCACAGAGGATTGCCTAAACTGCATACAATATAGTAAACTTGATTAATGTAGATCTGTATGAGTTGTGCAAATACAAGCACCGAAAATGGAAAGGCTTAATAAAACATTTGCCATTTCCAAAAAATAAATAAATCTGGCACCACTTTTTTGCGTTTAAATGGGCACTGTCAGATACAAAAACTTTTTATATGTTGTACATCTTGGCAAAACATTAACCTTTCTAATATACTTCATATGCAAATGTTATTTCCTTTTTATATAAGTCATGGCTTATAAAATCATGGCTTTGTCCAAGCTGAAGAAAGTCCAGTAGGTGAGGGTGTGCTAGCTCTCCGTTGTGCTCTCTACTGTCTGATAGGACTCCTCTGTGCTCTCTCCTGTCTGATAGGACTCCTCTGTGCTCTCTCCTGTCTGATAGGACTCCTCTGTGCTCTCTCCTGTCTGATAGGACTCCTCTGTGCTCTCTCCTGTCTGATAGCTCTCCTCTGTGCTCTCTCCTGTCTGATAGTACTACACTGTGCTCTCTCCTGTCTGATAGGACTCCTCTGTGCTCTCTCCTGTCTGATAGTGCTCCTCTGTGCTCTCTCCTGTCTGATAGGACTCCTTTGTGCTCTCTCCTGTCTGATAGGACTCCTCTGTGCTCTCTACTGTCTGATAGTACTACACTGTGCTCTCTCCTGTCTGATAGGACTCCTCTGTGCTCTCTCCTGTCTGATAGGACTCCTCTGTGCTATGTCCCATCTGATAGCGCTCCTCTGTGCTCTCTCCTGTCTGATAGCACTCATCTGTGCTCTCTCCTGTCTGATAGGACTCCTCTGTGCTCTCTCCTGTCTGATAGCACTCCTCTGTGCTCTCTCCTGTCTGATAGCACTCCTCTGAGCTCTCTTCTTCCTGATAGTACTTCTCTGTGTGTTCTCTCTTTTCTGATAGTACTCCTCTGTGCTCTTACCTCTCTGATAGTACTCCTCTGAGCTCTCTCCTGTCTGATAGCGCTCCTCCGTGCTCTCTCCTGTCTGATAGTGCTCCTCTGTGCTCTCTCTTGTCTGATCTTTAGAAAGGGAGGAGAAAAAGGGAACAAAAGACCAGCGCACCCTGTGCCGTTACCTCGTGGGGACAAGAGAAAAAATGGGGGTGGGAAGTTGCTCACCTTATTGCGTCGCGCTGCGAGCGCGACACCGTTGTGGGCTTGGTATCGAAATAGTGCGATCCGCGGCAGCCTGTATCCTTCCGTTTCTCGAGATGGCCGAGGCGGTTTTGTCAAGATGCGCGTTCTGTGCCCATGGCAGAGGTCACAGAATAGAAAATCAGATACTCATCTGGCGCTCGCAGGATCCGTCCAGGTGGTCAATAAGGTAAAAGACTACAGGTGTGGTAAAGAGTTCAGTCTTTATTTCTTCATAAAGGACAGACAACGCGTTTCGAGGGATCGCCCCTCTTCCTCAGGTCATGGGTACAGAGACAGGTAACATAATGCTTTTTATATGCTCAAAAAGACCGCAAAAATCGGCTGGTTGGGTGACGTCACAGTCAGGTGTGCTTGTCAGGGAGGGGCAATGGGAAAGGTTAAAAAAAAAAAAAAAAAAAAATTTTTTTTCTTTTTCTTTAATAAAAAAAAGGCAGTGTTGAAATACTGTTTGCAAATGCTCGAAATGTCTTTGACATTTAAGTCCATAGCAGGGGGGAAAGGTGATTGTGAGTTTTGCCGTGGTTGAGAGTCACTCGGTCTGATGCTTGCGCTTCGTGCCGTCCGGTCATGGATGCGTGCTGGTACTCCGTGTATCGTTGGGGTTTCTACCTCTCTTGTCTGATAGCACTCCTCTGTGGTCTCTCCTGTCTGATAGGACTCCTCTGTCCTATCTCGTCTGATAGGACTCCTCTGAGCTCTCTCCTGTCTGATAGCGCTCCTCCGTACTCTCTCCTGTCTGATAGTGCTCCTCTGTGCTCTCTCTTGTCTGATAGCACTCCTCTGTGGTCTCTCCTGTCTGATAGGACTCCTCTGTCCTATCTCGTCTGATAGGACTCCTCTGTGCTCTCTCCTGTCTGATAGCACTCCTCCGTGCTCTCTCCTTTCTGATTGGACTCCTATTTTCTCTCTCCTGTCTGATAGTACTCCTCTGTGCTCTCTCCTGTCTGATAGTACTCCTCTGTGCTCTCTCCTGTCTAGTAGCGCTCCTCTGTGCTCCCCCCTGTCTGATAGCACTCCTCTGTGCTCTCTCCTGTCTGATAGCACTCCTCTGTGCTCCCTCCTGTCTGATAGCACTCCTCTGTGCTCTCTCCTGTCTGATAGGACTCCTCTGTGCTCTCTCCTGTCTGATAGGACTCCTCTGTGCTCTCTCCTGTCTGATAGGACTCCTCTGTGCTCTCTCCTGTCTGATAGCATTCCTCCGTGCTCTCTCCTGTCTGATAGCACTCCTCTGTGCTCTCTCCTGTCTGATAGGACTCCTCTGTCCTATCTCTTGTCTGATAGGACTCCTCTGTCCTATCTCCTGTCTGATAGGACTCCTCTGTCCTATCTCCTGTCTGATAGGACTCCTCTGTCCTATCTCCTGTCTGAAAGTGACACCTGTGTTTTATTGCCACCCCCCTCCTGGGTGGATATCCTCCTACTTTTAATACAATTATATGTCAGTAAAGATTTTGTACTGTTTTTTACGAAGAGATAAATTACTCCAGTTTTTTCTTGTATGCATAAATTGCATATTGTATCAAGGAGATCATTGGGCAAGTTATATATGGGGGGTTATTATATGTTATTTATGGAGTACATATAACACTGCCTATATCTCACCCCTAGAGATCTGAGATTTAAGTGTAATGTGTGACAATGTATGAAGATAAATAATTATTTTGTGCCTCTTTGTACCAGAGGAATGAGAAGTAATGACCAGTATGAGGGATGCAGATTAAAGGTCCTGGGCTTTCAAAGAATTGTCTGTATCAGGAACCAGGACATTTATTGTATTGTTTTTCGGTGTGGCAGAGGAACCTTTAGGCCTCATTAGACACCTGATTTAATTTGCATCCGATGTGCATTTTACGGTAAAATTGGCACATAATCTTTATTCTGTTTGTTAATATCATTACAACAATGCTCATATTAACATAACTTTTGTATTATTTTAATAATTTTAAAGGGAAAATTACAACTTTTTCACTAGCACTAAACCCAATAAACAGGGTTATAGTGCAGGTACTGTATACCTGATTAAAAAGAGGTATAACTCACCCCGGGTCTTGGACCCATCTCCATTGAGCAGGGAATATTAGCAATGGCGTATGTATGCAGCCTGGATCTCTGGAAACGGACCATCTATCAGGATGAGTTCTACCTCTTTTTACTTGAGTTCCCCCAGTTCCCCCACACTATAACCCTGCTTAGCATTTTTTTATTATTATTTTTTCACAAACAAGTATGCTTAAAATCTGCACTATTTTTAACTCTAACTTTTTTTTATTTTTCCTCTGGGCTGTTCAAGAGTAATTTTTTGCAACGTGATCTATTGGTACCAAATTTTGTTTAGAAGGAGTCTTTTCAATCTTTTTTCAATCATTTTGTCTGATAAATGAAGTATAGTGTTTTTATTTTATTTCTGTTTATGCCATTTTAATAGACAAGAAAATTCCTCATGTGCTGATACCAAATATGTTATTTTAAAACATCTATTTAAAGTGTACCTGTCATTTAAAAAAAGATCTGTACAGGACATCTATCAGATGCCTCCTGGCCTGGGACCTTCTGGGCTTGTACAGAATCCATCTCTACCCTAAACAGGGTAATATGCATACTCACTGTATGCTCAAGGTGAGCGGCAAATCTATAGAGCCTGCAATCCCCATTCAGTAGGGGTTCCACATAGAGATGAGCGAACTTACAGTAAATTCGAATCGTCACGAACTTCTCAGCTCGGCAGTTGATGACTTTTCCTGCATAAATTAGTTCAGCTTTCCGGTGCTCCGGTGGGCTGGAAAAGGTGGATAAAGTCCTAGGAGACTCTTTCCTAGGACTGTATCCACCTTTTCCAGCCCACTGGAGCACCGGAAAGCTGAACTAATTTATGCAGGAAAAGTCAGCAACCGCCAAGCTGAGAAGTTTGTGACGAATCGAATTTACTGTAAGTTCGCTCATCTCTAGTTCCACATCTAGTGGGGTAACGCAGGAGGCGCCGTCCTCTGGTCTTTTCTTTTCTACTTCTACACACATTTAAAAAAAAATGTTTGACCCCACCAATCAGGAGTACAATGTTCTCCTGAGAATGACATATAATACAGCAGTGAAACAAGGATCATTGAGAATAATATAATAATATAGGAATTTAGGTGCACTACTGTGGTAGATGTGAACAATGACATTGGCTAACCCTCAAAACTGATGTTAAAATTGAGACATTAGCCAGTAAATCCTTATATGAAGCACATACCTGAGCCTGCACACCAACGCCAAGGTTTCCCAATTGGCACGGGACCTAAAACTAAACCTACCTGTGCCATATGGGCAAAACCAGGGGCCAGTGGGCAATTACAGCAGCATTAGGTCCGACTCACAGCCTCCTCCCAGATTATATAAGACTTTAAACCCCACCCAATATGATATGATATGTTGCCGGCCTCACATGTGAACCTTAATGCTTCCTATAATAGTGATGAAAGCGCATTAAATGTGGAGTTTATCCACCTCCAAGTATAAGATTTAAACAACAACAAATATGTGGTCTCAAATGGCAGGAGGGGCTCAACCCCAAATGCAGTTGTGCATTTGTGCTGGGGGAGCAGATCCTGCGCTTGTGGTCCATTGCTAGGGGCAATACCCAGCATAAAATGCATACAATGGAGGATGCCTGCAGCAGACTACAAGTGCCACAATAGAATCCTACACCAGATAGATGGTGTGGATGTGTAACAAATAAAATAATACAATAATACAGGAATTTAGGTGCACTACTGTGGTAGATGTAAACAATGACATTGGCTAACCCTCAAAACTGATGTTAAAATTGAGACATTAGCCAGTATATCTGTATGTGAAGGACATACCTGAGTCCGCACACCAACGCCAAGGTTTCTCAATTGGCACGGGACCAGTGGACAATTGCAGCAGCATTAAGTCCGACTCACAGCCTGCTCCCAGTTACCTCCAGTTTGGCTGGGCACACATACAATGGGAGGAGGGAGGCAGACTATAAGCCCCACCCAAGTTGGCTGATATGTTGCTTGCCTCCCAGGTGAACCTTAAAGGGGTACTCCGGTGAAAAACTTTTTTTTTTTAAATCAACTGGTGCCAGAAAGTTAAACAGATTTGTAAATTACTTCTCTTAAAAAATCATAATCTTTCCTGTACTTATTAGCTGCTGAATACTACAGCGGAAACACAGAGCTCTCTGCTGACATCGTGAGCACAGTGCTCTCTGCTGACATCTCTGTCCATTTAAGGAACTGTCCAGAACAGCATATGTTTGCTATGGAGATTTCCTTTTACTCTGGACAGTTCCTAAAATGGACAGAGATGTCAGCAGAGAGCACTGTGCTCATGATGTCAGCAGACAGCTCTGTGTTTCAAACGGAAAATAATTTACACTGTAGTATTCAGCGGCTAATAAGTAAAGGAAGGATTAAGATTTATTAATAGAAGTAATTTACAAATCTGTTTAACTTTCTGGCACCAGTTGATAAAAAAAAAAAAAGATTTTCACCGGAGTACCCCTTTAACCCCTTAACGACGCAGGACGTCCTGCGCCGGCTCACGCGATATGAAGCGGGATCGCGACGCGATCCCGCATCATATCGCGTTGGTCCCGGCGCTCATCAACGGCCGGGACCCGCGGCTAATACCACACATCGCCGATCGCGGCGATGTGCGGTATCAACCGCCGCTTCTAAAGTGAAAGTGAAAGTGACCCGGCTGCTCAGTCGGGCTGTTCGGGACTGCCGCGGTGAAATCGCGGCGTCCCGAACAGCTTGCAGGACACTGGGAGGGCCCTTACCTGCCTCCTCGTTGTCCCATCGGCGAATGACTGCTCCGTGCCTGAGATCCAGGCAGGAGCAGTCAAGCGCCGATAACACTGATCACAGGCGTGTTAATACACGCCAGTGATCAGCATAGGAGATCAGTGTGTGCAGTGTTATAGGTCCCTATGGGACCTATAACACTGCAAAAAAAAAAGTTAAAAAAAAGTGTTAATAAAGGTCATTTAACCTCTTCCCTAATAAAAGTTTGAATCACCCCCCTTTTCCCATAAAAAAAATAAAACAGTGTAAAAAAAATTAAAAATAAACATATGTGGTATCGCCAAAAAAATTCAAAAGTCCAAAAAAGTGCATTTTTGGTCACTTTTTATAACATTAAAAAATGAATAAAAAGTGATCAAAAAGTCTGATCATAACAAAAATCATACCGATAAAAACTTCAGATCACGGCGCAAAAAATGAGTCCTCATACCGCCCTGTACGTGGAAAAATAAAAAAGTTATAGGGGTCAGAAGATGACATTTTTAAACGTATAAATTTTCCTGCATGTAGTTATGATTTTTTCCAGAAGTGCGACAAAATCAAACCTATATAAGTAGGGTATCATTTTAACCGTATGGACCTACAGAATAATGATAAGGTGTAATTTTTACCAAAATATGCACTGCGTAGAAACGGAAGCCCTAAAAAGTTACAAAATGGCGTTTTTTCTTCGATTTTGTCGCACAACGATTTTTTTTCCATTTCGCTGTGCATTTTTGGGTAAAATGACTAATGTCACTGCAAAGAAGAATTGGCAATGCAAAAAATAAGCCATAATATGGATTTTTAGGTGGAAAATTGAAAGGGTTATGATTTTTAAAAGGTAAGGAGGAAAAAACGAAAGTGCAAAAATTGAAAAACCCTGAGTCCTTAAGGGGTTAATGCTGCCTATAATAGTGATCAAGGTGCATTAAAGGTGGAGTTTATACACCTCCAAGTATAAGATTTAAACAACAACAAGACGTGGTCTCAAATGGCCGGAGGTTTTGCCCACTGGCCCCTGGTTTTGCTCATACAGCACAGGTAGATTTAATGCTTGGTCCCGTGCCACTTAAGAAACCTTGGCGTTGGTGTGCAGGCTCAGGTATGTCCTTCATAGAAGGATATTCTGTTTAATGTCTCAAATCTAACATCAGTGTTGAGGGTTAGCCAATGTCATTGTTTACATCTACCACACTAGTGCACCTAAATTCTTGTATTATTGTATTATTCTATATGTTACACATCCACACCTTTCATCTGGTTTAGGATGCCATTGTGGCACTTGTAGTCTGCTGCAGGCATCCTCCATTGTATGCATTTAATGCTGGAGATTGCCCCTAGCAATGGACCACAAGCACAGGATCTGCTCCCCCAGCATAAATGCACAACTGTGTGGTGTGCCACTGTGGTGATTGGCAGGGCCACGGGTGTTTCGGTGATGAGTGTTGGGATCAGATGTTATAACCTCGGTGTCAGATGGTATTAACCCCTATGTGTTCATGACGCCAGTGTGGTTTTCGGGCTCCAGAACACCACCCGCCCAGATTCTCTGCTATCCCACGGGCTAGTAGTCAATAAAGAGTCCACAACCAGTTGAGGGTAAACGGAGGCTTTACTGAATAAAAGACTGGTGTAATTATCTTTACAGTTATGGCCAGAAATCCCAGAGAGGTGACCAGTACCCAGAGGACCTCGCAGCTTGCTGGACCAATATACTTGTAATTAGACTTGACTCGACAATGTGCAGGACTTGACAAGTTGTACGGACAGCAGACATAGACTTGTAGAATTACTGGAGAGTTGCAGCTTTGTGGTACTCTAGATGCTGATCACTTGACTCTAACGCATTTGGTGCTTGCTGCCTCATCAAAGACTTTGATGTTACTCTCAGAAGAGTCTGAGAAAATGAGAGTGAATTAAAGATGGCCATCCCTTTATATAGTGGGGGGCTGGACTAAAGCCCATTGGTCAAGCTGTGGATCATAGGTTAAAGCTGGTGGTCTCTGGGAGAACATGTTGCAACAAATCATATAACTGCATAACATAACATGTGACAGGCTTACTCACAGGTCCTTGAATCCTCCAAAGGTCCTGTATACTATCTGTCTATGCTCTTAAAGTTGGTGTATGTACCTTTACTGAATTAACAGGAGAATAAGGGGAGTCCCTGCAGCGGAGCCCCCAGGTCACTGAGGGACTCAACCTGACAGGGCCTATAGGTAGTACAGGAACATGTACCTGTAGTGGGACATCCCAACTGCATTAGGGGTTGAGCACCTCCTGCCATTTGAGACCACGCCTTTGTTGTTGTTTAAAGGATCATTAGGAGTTGGAGAGAAGCTGCACACTTATCCCTACTCACTCTCCTGATCGGTGGGCTCTCAGCACCAAGACCCCGACCAAGATAAACCTTTGACATGTCTCTGTGACACATCAAAGTTTTTTTTTTAAATGTCTGGGACAATGTAATGACTCGTCCGTGTTTGACCCAAAGGGTTAAACTTTCTTGAGCTTTGGTTTGGTTTAGTTACTATGGCTATGCCCTAGCTATCTGGGCTGGTTAGCTGACCATGTAAACATTGCACCTGTGTAGATGACTATTTAAACCTGCATTGTGCTTCTAGTCCTTGCCAGTGAAATAACTTAGTTTGAGTAACCAGCATTGTTTGTTCTCTGTTATCTGGATATTGATCTTGGCTTGGCTTTTGACCTTTCTTCTGCTCTTGAGTGTTGGTACTTCACTATCTCCAGTTGCTGACCCGGCAAGTCTGACCACGATTTCTGTGTTTGTGTTCAGATTCCCATTTGCTAGTTTTGTGTGCCTCCAGCTGTTCCCTGGCTCCGACTGTTTTGTATTTGATTGTTTTGACTCTGTATGTCCCTGCACGTAGTGAGGAAAGGACCATTCTTGTGGTTGTGGACCCTTTGTTTAGGAAGGGTACGCAAGTTGGCATGGACAGAGGGTGTAGGCAAGATTAGGGCTTCACTCTATCCCTGCCCAACCTGACAGACAATTAAAAAAAAAAGAAAAAATTGATTAGAATTTTTGTTAAAGTTGAGGCTTTTTTTTACTATTATTTTAACCCCTTAACGACCATGGACGTGTATACTCATCCATGGGCCATCAACGAGGGTATGACGTGGGCACCCAAGTCAAGCCTGTGTCATACCGGCTGGCCCCCAGTTGATTCTTTTAGCTGGGGGCCGGTGTTAATAGCCAACATGCGGCGATCGCCTCGGCCGGCTATTAACCCTTTAGATTGCCGCTGTCAAAGTTGACAGCGGCATCAAAAGGTGCCTTTATTCCATCCCGGTGGTCCAGTAGTGTGGATCGCCCCCAGCAGTTCGATCGTGCGCAGGGGGGAGGGGGCTGATCCACTGCTGAGGTATCCTGAGGGCTTACCTCATGTCCTGTGCTGCCTCCGGCGCTCTGAATGATAAAGCCTGGCAGAGCCAGGCTTTATCAATCGAGCACAGAGCGCACAGATCAATGTGGCTTTATGGACCCACATTGATCTGTATGAGGAATCAAATGATTCCTCCTAAAAGTCCCCTAAGGGGACTAAAAGTGTAAAAAAAAAACTTTAAAAGAAGTTTAAAAACACACACATTGACCCCCTTTTCCCAAATTCCATATAGAAATATATAAACATAATAAAAATAAACATATGTGGTATTGCCACGTGCGTAAATGTCTGAACTATAAAAATATGTTGTTAATTAAACCGCATGGTCAATGGCGCATGCAAAATAAATTCCAAAGTCCAAAATGGCGTATTTTTGGTTACTTTTTATACCATAAAAAAAGGAATAAAAAGGCGATCAAAACAAATATGAAACTGATTAAAACTTCAGATCACGGTGCAAAAAATAAGCCCTCATACTAACCTGTATGCGAAAAAATTAAAAAGTTATAGGGGTCAGAAGAGGACAATTTGAAATGTATACATTTTCATGCATGTAGTTATGATTTTTTCCAAAAGTATGACAAAATCAAACCTATATAAGTAGGGTATTATTTTAATTGTATGGACATACAGAATAAAGATAAAAATGTACATAAAAATGTACTGTGTAGAAATGGAAGCCCTCAAAACTTGGTGTTTTTTCAAAAATGTTATCGCACAATGATTTTTTTTCCCGTTTTGCCGTAGATTTTTGGGTAAAATGACTGATGTCATTACAAAGTAGAATTTTGGTGCAAAAAAATAAGCCCTCATATGGATTTTTAAGTGCAAAATTGAAAGGGTTATGATTTTTAAAAGGTGAGGAGGAAAAAACGAAAGTGAAAAAACAGAAAGATGCTTGGTCCTTAAGGGGTTAATTCCCAAATTTTAAGTCCATCTAGGGATTACTTGATAGCATTGATCAGTTAGATCAGCACAGCATATTCTGCCTGCATGGAGGCTTAGTGAAGGAAACTGATCTGACAATCACGGCACCTGTCATAAAATCTCTTAAATGTCACAATTGCTTTTTAACGTGGCACTTAAGGGGCTAAATGACCAACATCAGTGTAATCACTGATGTCGTCATTTACTGTGCAGGCCGGCTGCTGATGGCAGCTGTCACTAGCCGTCTATGAAGTAAACTTGTTGAAGTGTAGCAAAAAAAACTTAGCTCCTTCCTTTGCTCTCAGCTACTGCTATCACACTATACCACAACACAGCCAAACATGACAAAAATAACTTCTATGCCTACTTTCTAATCCTCAGCATTGTCTGCACCGTCTGCTCATCTCCCTCACCCACTGTAACAACTCACATTGTCCTCAGCATGTTCCTGACTTGATCTCACTATTCGCCTCATATAGTGACGTGCCCTCCCTCCTCCACTCTAGTATTTCACTACTCAGTATATCAGAATATCAGTTTTTAATTCTACAAAGACATATCAGACAATGTATAAATAGGTATTATCTACTGTACACTCTTGAGATCAGTATTAACCTGTAACACACCATATACTGTCTACTTCTAGAGATTTTAGTTATAACCAGCATATGTATATAGTAGAAACATAAACCCTTTAGTCTCAAAACACAGGCCTCGCTTGCAAACCAGCCAGTATCTGCTCTGAACTTTTCCTTTTGGGAAATATTATGGCTTGGCTTATTAAAGGGGTACTCCGATGGAAACCTTTTTTTTTTTTCCTCAATTGATGCCAGAAAGCTATACAGATTTGTAAATTACATCTATTAAAAAATCTTCATCCTTCCAGTACTTATTAGCGGCTGTATATTACAGAGAAAGTTCTTCTCTTTTTTGGATTTCTTTTCTGTCCCGACCACAGTGTTCTCTGCTGACACCTCTGCCCATGTCAGGAACTGTCAAGAGAAGGAGAAAATCCCCATGCCTAAAAACATATGCTGCTCTGGACAGTTCCTAAAATGGACAGAGGCGTCAGCAGAGAGCACTGTGGTCATGACAGAAAAGAAATCCCAAAAGAGAAAAATGTCTTCTTTAGTATACAGCTGTTGAGAAGTACTGGAAGGATTAAGAATTTTTTTTATAGAAGTAATTTACAAATCTGTTTCTGACACCAGTTGATTAAAACTAAAAAAGTTTTCCACCGGAGTACCCCTTTAAATCCAAAATTCATGTCCTAAGGCTTCTTAAAGAAGGAAGGTTAACAGTAAAAGGTGGCATCAGAGAGCAAGCTCTTTTCCTTGGATTGACTTACATTGCATATCTATTTCCCATGGATGCCAAAGACTTGGTCCTACCTTTGATGTCATCAGCTATTGTACTTTGTTGATACAGTGGTCCCTCAACATACGATAGTAATCCGTTCCAAATGGACCATCGTTTGTTGAAACCATCGCGTGTTGAGGGATCCATGCAATGTAAAGTATAGGACAGTTGTCTACAACCTGCGGACCTCTAGGTGTTGCAAAACTACAACACCCAGCATGCCCGGACAGCTCCGGCAAGGCCTCCTACAACACCCAAGGTGTCCCCGACGCTCCGGCAAGGCCTCTGCTTCCCCGTCATCCGCGCTCCATCACCGCCATCACGTTGTTACGCACGCCGCTCCTATTGGATGACGGGACGGCGCGCGCAGCGATGTGATGACGACGATGGAGAGTGCCGACCATGCAGGGGATCCCGAAGAGGATGCGCCGGAGCCCCGAGGACAGGTAAGAGACATCACCGGAGCTCACGGGGCACCGTAAACGGCTATCCGGCGGCAGCTGAAGCAGTCAGCGCTGCCGGATAGCCGTTTATGCGATGGCCCCGACATAATAAAGCATTGTATGTTGATGCTGCCTTCAACATGCGATGGCCTCTGAGAGGCCATCACATGTTGAAATTATCGTATGTCGGGGCCATCGCTGGTCGAGGGGTCACTGTATAATGCATTTTCAAGCCTTTTAGACAAAACCCAAACTCACCTGAACAGGCAAAACTTACTTAAAACTTTATGTTCCTTTATGTTTTTCTGACTATCCTTTTAGTTTATTAAAGATGTTAACTAGTGAATGTGTAGGTTCATTTTGTAAGTGTTGGCAGCCACAGTCTTCTTCTGCACAGCAAGTCCACCAGCCATTTATCTCTCTTGCATAAAGCTCACTGAGAAGATTAAAAAAAAAGTCAGCACCTTCAGCTCTCAAGGAAGAAATACAGCAGAGCACTGTGTAATTTCGCTGACCAAAATCTTGCTTCATAAGTAATCAGGTACCAGGGCAGATTTATTTGTGTCCCGGAGTAAAGGATAGAAGTACTCTGGAGATGTAAAGAATGGACAAGAAACACTGATCTAATGTTTAACCCATAGTGTTCAATTAATCTATGCTGGTAAAGTGTACATAAATTCATTTCAGAGGGACTGTAATACATGTAATAAGTGCTATACGAAACTTGTACAGTGACCCCCCGACCTACGATGGCCCCGACATACGATAATTTCAACATACGATGCTTTTGTATGTCGGGGCCATCGCATAAACGGCTATCCGGCAGCGTTGACTGCTTCAGCTGCCACCGGATAGCCGTTTACGGTGCCCCATGTGGTCCGCTGACGATCACTTACCTGTCCTTGGGGCTCCGACGCGTCCTCTTCGGGATCCCCTGCATCGTCGGTGCTCTCCATCGACGTCATCACGTCGCTGCGCACGCCGTCCCGTCATCCAATAAGAGCGGCATGCGTAGCGACGTGATGGCGGCGATGGAGAGCGCGGATGCCGGGGAAGCCATGGAGGACAACATCCTGGGCAGCGGTGACAAACGGTGACGGTCCGGACGGCGTGAGTACAACTTCCTTGTGAGTACAACTTCCTATACCAGTGGTCTTCAACCTGCGGACCTCCAGATGTTGCAAAACTACAACACCCAGCATGCCCAGACAGCCAACGGCTGTCCGGGCATGCTGGGTGTTTTAGTTTTGCAACATCTGGAAGTCCGCAGGTTGTAGACCACTGTCCTATACTTTACATTGCACAGATACCTCAACATGCGATGGTTTCAACAAACGATCGTCCGTTTGGAACGGATTACCATCTTATGTTGAGGGACCACTGTATTTCCTTCTCTATCATCAGTGAAAACATGCAGCCAGTACTCACAATGGAAACAATAAATGTTCTAAAATCTTATTTCCAAATCCTCCTGTCTGACCTTAGAGAAGGTTCATACAGTCTAAAGCTTCCATTTATGTCAGCCTACTGAATCCGAACACGTATCTAATTAAATGTGTTATTCCAAAATAGTATTATGCTGGTCATTTTACTGCACTTTCTTGAGCAAACTGTTGCCTTAGGGCTATCTTCTTATGTTTCATTTACCTACATCCTCATTACAGGACAATTACCAAGTTACATTGCTGGAGCCTCAGATTAAACAACTCGGAGATCTAACAGAATCATGTGACCGTTCTTCATTACAGCACCAACACTTTACAGATAAAATTTGGCTTGGACAATATTAGTAGATTGGAATAGTAAACCACCATAATTCACTAAGAATTAGTAAATCCAACAGACAAATTGTAATGTAACCTTACATGGAATGTGCAATGTTCCTTGGTTGAATCACACGCACAGTGCAGAAAACCAACAGTTACCTCTATGCTGCCCAATTTTAGGTATGAAACAAGAACATGCACTAAATGAAATGTACAAAAAAAAAAAAAAACAATGGAAGTACATTTTATGTAAGCCAGTGTTCAGTGTGGCAAGGAATATTTTATATACTATCACATCTTTGGTAGATGCAGGCAAGGTATGGTAGGCTATGTTTAAGTAATAGAGGATGATAGATCTCATAGCCATAAATAGACTGAGTGCTGGAAATGACCAGCTGCTGTATGCTACAGAAGTCCTCAGTGCTCTCGGCTGACAACTCTGTCCATGTCAGGAACTGTCCAGAGCAGGAGAGGTTTGCTATGGGGATTTTCTCCTGCTCTGGACAGTTCCTGACACGAACAAAGGTGTCAGCAGAGAGCACTGTGGACAGACAGAAAAGAAATTCAAAAAAGAAAAGAACTTCCTCTGTAACATACAGCAGCTGATAAGTACTGGAAGGGTTAAGATTTTTAGATAGAAGTAATTTACAAATCTGTTTTACTTTCTGGCACCAGTTGATTTAAAAATATTTTTTTTCCCCACCAGAGTACCCCTTTAGGGATGCCATAAGAGTAACATGATAGTAACAAGAGTGAGAATCTACAGTAGAAACAATGGCAACCTTGAAGTATACTGTCTCTGCAGAAGCAGTAACCCAGTAAGTGCCTCCCCTTTATTGCTCCTGCCTGGGTGCTGTATGTCAGATGGCTAGGAAGTTGACTGTTTTTGGGAATCCCAATGTAATCCTCTTTAAACCTCCACTGATCCTGATTCTCCACAGTTCTTAGTCTTAGTTTAAAAGCTGCCAGCAGTGGCCTCAGCGATCGCGGGTCTTGCTTAGTGATGCCACAAAGTTTGGGGGAAATATCTCATAGGTGTGAGGGAAGGTTGGAGTTCATGGGAATATCCCCACATGTGGCTACAGTCTGTTTTCACAGGTAGCTTGTGGACACACCAGTGGTGGACTACTGGAGCTTCTCTGCTCGATCACCAAGGGATTGAACAGATGCTTTTTTTTTCTTTCTATAATTTTAAAAAATGTAATACTTTTTTTTTTTCAAGGATTCGGACAACACTCTTATAGTGAAAATAAAATGAAAAACAATCTCTAGGTACCTGCAGTTGGAATGTGCTTCTCTTTAATCATTGCATAAAGTCATGTAAGTGTGACTATTTGCCTTAGAGCTACAGTACCTAGGTTATCTCTCACCTGACATCACAGTTTAACAGGTCACTGTACCTTTACCGGTCCATTCTCCTTAAATACCATATTGCTCTATTTGTCCTCTTCCTGGATGGCAAATAGTGATCCTCATTTATCAGTCATTACTGCCAAACCTGCACAGATCTATTTATTTCATCAAATGTAGCGTTACAGTCAAGAGCCGCTAATTGCTCCAGTGAACGCTAAGACCAAGGGATGAAACCTAAACCTATATATATATATATATATATATATATATGTGTGTATATACTGGGCCATGAACTCTACAGATGTTTAACAAAATGTTTACAATTTCCCTCTTCTAAAGAACTTGCTTAAATGGAACCTGTCAACTTGTTTAGGCTATCCTTACTGAGAACAGCATAAATTAGTGACAAAAGCACTTTCATTGTGGTGTAATTAAAGCCTTATGCAGTAGCGAGGAAGAAAAAACCCTTTAAAAGGGCGCTGCTGTTGTCCTCCCGTTGGTCCGGTACCCGTCCCCAGGAAACAAGTGAGGCCGGTATCGGACTAACGGGAGGACAACAGCAGCGCCCTTTGAAAGGGTTTTTTCTTCCTCGCTACTGCATATCTCTCCAGGACTGGCTAGTCCTGTCCTGTACCCTGGGCTTAGCAGCTGCATCCGGTGGACTATCATCTATACCACTAACCCTACTGTGGGTCTACATGCGAGTTTTTTGCTCGCTCAAGGTGAGCATCCATTACCTACTCTTCGACTAACCCCCCCCCCCCACCTGTCATCAACGGTATCACACTAGGCGCCTTTCCATCGGTCTTTTCTTTTTTTGCTCTTTTCTAATTAAAGCCTTGACATGGATTTGATGATAAAGTCCACAAGAAAACTACAAGGAATCCACCACATTCCATTGATTTCAATTGGAAATCCTCAGTTCACACATAATTTTTTATATGTTTTTTTTTTAATTATTATTATGAAATCCACAGTAAGAACTGACATGTCAATGATAGGAAGAAAATATCCAATTACACTTTGTACAACTACTACATTTCACACTATTATATATCAACCACAGTCTCTAAAAACACAAAAACATCAACACTACATTGCTTTTCTATCCCTTAAAGGTATACTCCGGTTGAAAAATTTTTTTTTAATCAACTGGTGCCAGAAAGTTAAACAGATTAATAAATGGCTTCTATTAAAAAATCTTTACCCTTCCAGTTCTTTATAGCAGCTGTATGCTACAGAGGAAATTCTTTTCTTTTTTAATTTATTTTTTGTCTTGTCCACAGTGCCTGTATCAGGAACTGTTCAGAGCAGGAGAAATCCCCATAGCAAACCCCTATTCTGCTCTGGACAGTTCCTGACACGGACAGAGGTGTCAGCAGAGAGCACTGTGGACAAGACAAAAAAGAAATCCAAAAAAGAAAATTATTTTCTCTGTAGCATTCAGCTGCTTAAAAGTACTGGAAGGTTAAAGAGTTTTTTAATTGAAGTAATTTACAAATCTGTTTAACTTTCTGGCACCAGTTGATTTAAAAAAAAAAAATGTTTTCCATCGGAGTACCCCTTTAAGTCAGCTTTAAAGGGGTTTTCCCATCTTGCAAAGTTTTCCCAAATCCAAAGGATAGGAGATATCTATGTGATTGCCGGGGATGCTTAAAAATGGGGAACCGGGCCTCCTGTCTCTTGCATGCGTGCCACCGCTCTATTTATTTATTTTTTATGAGAGCTGCCGGAGATAGGCAAGAACAGTGTACGGCTGTCTCCGCAGCTCCCATACAAAATGAATGGAGTGGTGGCATTCCTTCTAACGGGAGACTCCAGCCTTTGACATTTGCATTAGTAGAAATCAAATTTGTTGGCAACAGAATGTGAAATTTGTGGACATTCTCCTAATCCAATGACCTCTTTGAATAATATAGAACGGTCTAAACTCATTTCGTAGACCAAATATTAATTTGAACTACTGCCACCAATAAAGTTATACTTGCCTTGTGACTCTTATCTCTTATTTCTAAAATGTTTGGTCTTCACATGAAGAATAAGTCAGGGTTATAAAAAATAAAGAAAACCAAAAAATCCAAAACAATGTAATATTTGCTTACGGACAGAAAAGCATGTCAATTTCCAGGGAAAGCATACCATTAAAAACTCTGCTGTTGCTCTGACTTTATCTAACCTTTCCCATACACTTTTCACAAACAATATATTTTGTATACTGAAATGGAAAAAATTTCCTTAGAAATTAAAGCTCAGAATGTTTCTCCAGTGAAGCGTTAGGAAAGACTGGGACAAGGATGTGGACTGGAAATAATTTTTGTATTAGCAGCACCATCATATTGTTTTGTTGCCAGTGAAATATACTGACTTATAGAAGGCATTGAGGTGTATGGGCAGGGGGGAGAGTAATGCAATTGGAGTGGTATTAAATTGTCTTTAAGGTCCACCAGTTACGTAGCTTCTATCTGATCACTATGCACCATACACTTATCTGCCTTGTTGCAATTAATTTCTTGATATGTAGAAGGAAACTACAGGCAACATTATTACTTCTAAAGGTGCATAAGAAAGAAAGCCTCAGGCCAGGCAAGGCTTACTAAATTCTCATCTTGTCTGATGATTCCTATAATGAGTTCTAGGTTGCTCTGCAGGATGCTATAATTGATAATATAATAAGTCCTCCTTGTATATTATCATTAAGAATATCCTGGCTCATGCTTGGAGAACCTTGACAGGTGTACTGTAGACACCTCTGTGGGAAAAAGGAGTCAATGAACCTGAAAATTGGGATGTGTTCTGACTAAAATTAAAAGCACCTTATGAGTGCTTCCCATTAAACAATAGTGATATACATAGTTTGAATCTACTAAGGTGAACAACTAATGTCACCCATAGGCACGTACCTCTTGTGCCTCACTGACATCTGTTTCTCCATAGAAAGATCTGCTTAACCTAGATCAACATGTTCTTAAAAAAATAAATTTTTTGTCATATTGGTTTACTCAATCCTTTTTTGTTGGGATGTATAATACTGCAACATCACACCAGATGTAATTTCTTCTGGTAGCATATCCATAATTCCATTTAGAAAAAGCATGAGCAGGTTGTGAAACAGTCCTAGGTAGGACCCATGCTGCTGGCTGTCTTGTACCAGCATCTGTCATGGTGCAACCTTACTACAATCAAAGCAAATTTTTACTTATCTTGTATGACCATGTGCAGAGCACCTCAAGTACTGTTGTAACTGATCACAGGAACCATGAACATGCTAAGCAATAGAGAAGTGGGATTGTTTCTAACTTGCTATGACTTTTTGCTGTTAGGTCAGTCTATCACAGAAAAAAAAAAAATCTAAAGTTTCTGATGGAGCAGGAAAAAAAAGTGGAAGACTAATGTTTGATCATCCCATTTCCCACGACCTACAAGTGTTTACAATGCATGGCATGACAGGTAATGTAGTCAATATCAACAGAGCTGGCTACATAGGGACTTTATAGATGTAAAAAGAGCTTGGCTCAGCCAAGCAAAGAACAAAAACCTTGTTTTAGAGAAAACTTTATATATATATATATATATATATATATATATATATATATATATATGTCACAATGCCGGCTGGCAGGAGGTGGATCCTCTGTGCCAGAGAGGGATAGGCGTGGACCGTGCTAGTGGACCGGTTCTAAGTCACTACTGGTTTTCACCAGAGCCCGCCGCAAAGCGGGATGGTCTTGCTGCGGCGGTAGTGACCAGGTCGTATCCACTAGCAACGGCTCAACCTCTCTGACTGCTGAAGATAGGCGCGGTACAAGGGAGTAGACAGAAGCAAGGTCGGACGTAGCAGAAGGTCGGGGGCAGGCGGCAAGGTTCGTAGTCAGGGTGGATAGCAGAAGTTCTGGTACACAGGCTTTGGACACACAAAACGCTTTCACTAGGCACAAGGGCAACAAGATCCGGCAAGGGAGTGCAAGGGAGGAGATCAGATATAGCCAGGGAGCAGGTGGAAGTCAATTAAGCTAATTGGGCCAGGCACCAATCATTGGTGCACTGGCCCTTTAAGTCTCAGGGAGCTGGCGCGCGCGCGCCCTAGAGAGCGGAGCCGCGCGCGCCAGCACATGACAGCAGGGGACGGGAACGGGTAAGTGACCTGGGATGCGATTCGCGAGCGGGCGCGTCCCGCTGTGCGAATCGCATCCCCGACGGCCATGACAGTGCAGCGCTCCCGGTCAGCGGGACCGACCGGGGCGCTGCGGAGAGAGAGACGCCGTACGCGCTCCGGGGAGGAGCGGGGACCCGGAGCGCTAGGCGTAACAGTACCCCCCCCCTTAGGTCTCCCCTTCTCTTTGTCCGGTAACTGCCTCCCCTGGGATGAGGACACCGGGAAAGGATGGAGGGATTCCTCAACGGAAGGCAGAACAGCAGGAGTGGGAATGGGGAGGGAGGGCAGAGGGCGAGGCCTGGCACGGGGCAGTGTGACACCAGGACGAGGGCCATGAGGAGGCACCGAGGCTTGCCTGACTGGACTGGGAGGGGGGGAGAGGCACTTCTTAAGGCAGGCAGGGTCCATAACGACCTTAGGGAGACCGGATACAGGAGGAACCACAGGGTCACGGCAGGGAGTACTGGGAACCGGTTTAAGGCAGTCCTTGAAGCAAGAGGTACCCCAGCTCTTGATCTCCCCTGTGGACCAATCCAGGGTTGGGGAATGGTGTTGAAGCCAGGGTAGTCCAAGGAGAATTTCGGAAGTGCAATTGGAGAGGACCAAAAACTCAATTTTTTCGTGATGATTTCCGATGCACATTAGGAGGGGCTCCGTGCGGTAACGCACGGTGCAATCCAACCTGGCTCTGTTGACCGCGGAAATGTGGAGTGGCTTGACAAGACGGGTCACCGGGATGCGGAATTTATTCACCAAGGACTCCCGAATAAAATTCCCAGAGGCACCAGAGTCCAGGCAGGCCACGGCTGAGAGGGAAGAGCTGGCTGAAGTAGAAATCCGTACAGGCACCGTGAGACGTGGAGAAGCCGACTTAGCATCAAGAGACGCCACACCCACGAGAGCTGGGTGCGAGCGTGCGTTTCCCAGACGTGGAGGACGGATAGGGCAATCCACCAAAAAATGTTTGGTACTGGCACAGTACAGACAAAGATTCTCTTCCTTACGGCGATTCCTCTTTTCCAGGGTCAGGCGAGACCGATCCACTTGCATGGCCTCCTCGGCGGGAGGCCTAGGCGCAGATTGCAATGGAGACTGTGGGAGAGGTGTCCAGAGATCTAAGTCTTTTTCCTGGCGGAGCTCTTGATGCCTCTCAGAAAAACGCATGTCAATGCGAGTGGCTAGATGAATGAGTTCATGCAGGTTAGCAGGAGTTTCTCGTGCGGCCAGAACATCTTTAATGTTGCTGGATAGGCCTTTTTTAAAGGTCGCGCAGAGGGCCTCATTATTCCAGGATAGTTCAGAAGCAAGAGTACGGAATTGTATGGCGTACTCGCCAACGGAAGAATTACCCTGGACCAGGTTCAGCAGGGCAGTCTCAGCAGAAGAGGCTCGGGCAGGTTCCTCAAAGACACTTCGAATTTCCGAGAAGAAGGAGTGTACAGAGGCAGTGACGGGGTCATTGCGGTCCCAGAGCGGTGTGGCCCATGACAGGGCTTTTCCAGACAGAAGGCTGACTACGAAAGCCACCTTAGACCTTTCAGTAGGAAACTGGTTCGACATCATCTCCAAGTGCAGGGAACATTGCGAAAGAAAGCCACGGCAAAACTTAGAGTCCCCATTAAATTTGTCCGGCAAGGACAGGCGGAGGCTAGGAGTGGCCACTCGCTGCGGAAGGGGTGCAGGAGCTGGCGGAGGAGATGATTGCTGCTGAAGTTGCGACTGAAGTTGGTGCACAATGGTGGACACTTCCGACAGCTGGTGGGTTAGATGGGCGATCTGTCGGGATTGCTGGGCGACCACCGTGGTGATATCAGAGATATAAGGCAGAGGGACCTCAGCGGGATCCATGGCCGGATCTACTGTCACGATGCCGGCTGGCAGGAGGTGGATCCTCTGTGCCAGAGAGGGATAGGCGTGGACCGTGCTAGTGGACCGGTTCTAAGTCACTACTGGTTTTCACCAGAGCCCGCCGCAAAGCGGGATGGTCTTGCTGCGGCGGTAGTGACCAGGTCGTATCCACTAGCAACGGCTCAACCTCTCTGACTGCTGAAGATAGGCGCGGTACAAGGGAGTAGACAGAAGCAAGGTCGGACGTAGCAGAAGGTCGGGGGCAGGCGGCAAGGTTCGTAGTCAGGGTGGATAGCAGAAGTTCTGGTACACAGGCTTTGGACACACAAAACGCTTTCACTAGGCACAAGGGCAACAAGATCCGGCAAGGGAGTGCAAGGGAGGAGATCAGATATAGCCAGGGAGCAGGTGGAAGTCAATTAAGCTGATTGGGCCAGGCACCAATCATTGGTGCACTGGCCCTTTAAGTCTCAGGGAGCTGGCGCGCGCGCGCCCTAGAGAGCGGAGCCGCGCGCGCCAGCACATGACAGCAGGGGACGGGAACGGGTAAGTGACCTGGGATGCGATTCGCGAGCGGGCGCGTCCCGCTGTGCGAATCGCATCCCCGACGGCCATGACAGTGCAGCGCTCCCGGTCAGCGGGACCGACCGGGGCGCTGCGGAGAGAGAGACGCCGTACGCGCTCCGGGGAGGAGCGGGGACCCGCAGCGCTAGGCGTAACAATATATATATATATATATATATATATATATATATATATATATATATTTCTTTGCAAATTAACTGCTGTCAGAATGTTATACAGATTTGTAAATTCTATTTAAAAAACTCAAGCCTTCCAGTAATGTTGTGTAGACTTTTTTAGGATAGATGAAGACAGAAAGCCTTTTGGATCCTTTTGATGTCACCTCTGTCCATGTCAGGAACTGTCCGATGCAGAAGAGGTTTGCTATGAAGATTTGCTCCGCCTCTGGTTAGTTCCTGACATGGACAGAGGTGGCAGCAGAGAGCACCATGTCTCTCTGGGAGAACCACATGACTTTTCAAAGGGCATAAAGCAGCTGATGCCTTGAGATGTTTAAATTAAAATAATAAAAAATCTGTATAACTCTCTGTTACCAAGTGATCTGATTTCACCAGAAGTCACTTTTAAACAAAGCAATTGAGGTCCAAGGAATTTGCAATGCCTTAATTTAAAGGTTTGACAATAATAATTAAACAGTACCTGTCAGATCCCTTGTTTCCTACAACAATGGTCCCATGACCTGAAACTGATGTCAGATCTTGTAGGAGATGCTGCAAACCTACAAAACTACTTTGAATGGTGCACATGCTGCATACTAGTCACATGGTGGCTTCCAGTCACGGTCACCACGCTCTGAGTGTTCACGTGCCTGAGTGTAGATGGTAGTCCTGCACTCAGTCCATTACTCAAGCCTAACAGGCAAGAGGAGGGCACTGAAAGGGTTTGCTCACCTGACTGGTTATTTTAGGCTGTTTTTACACATTGCAGTTACATTGCCATTTTATTGCAGTACTGCTGCGGTACCACAGAGTGTTTTCACCAAGAATATGCAGTATCTTGACAGTACTGCTATGTAACCACAATGCAACTACAACATATGAGCTTTATATGTTTAAGAAATAGTTCAAAGCTTGACTGAACTAAGCTATATAAAGTGTAAGTTGAGCATTTCTGTCCCGTAAAAATATAGTAATGATATATGCACAAAGAACGTCATAAGACCTTGAATAGTTCCATCGATGAATAACTGTGTTAAAAACACTATTTGAGGAGATATCAAGGACAGTGTCCAAAATAAAAAGAAAAATTAAATTGACAAACCCCGAGCCTCCAAGAGCTTGGTAGAAATGATTATCCAATTAGCTGCAGTGGCTAAATTGTGCAGCTCTCCAAGGGACGGGCCCGGCCCTCTGCTCATTTTCTGCAGCTCTCTATGAACTTGCACAAGGTAATTCAGCTCCAAACAGTTTTCTCATCAGTGCTAATTATAGTAATACATCTAAATGCCTCTTACAAAATGCATGAACCCTTTAAGCCGCCTCATTATAATGGGATATAATCTTTGCCTGAAAATATATCAACCCTGTTATCTCCAAACACCTCCAGTCAGCAACATGAGAGAAAAAAAACAAACAGATATCAAAATGTAGCGAATAGCACTTGTTCTTTGTTTAAGATTTACCAAATGTCACAATAGTGCTGTTGGGGTAGGCAGAGGAACAGCCTGTGGCCAACAAAGCGCAAAAAAGGGTATTAGGTGCAAAGGGTTATGACTGAGTGGATTGCAACAATGGTGGGGCTGAAAATTACCAGTTGTATGTTAACATAATGGTTGTCAAATGCATCATTGGGATGACCAACACCAGCAGATAGGACATCTGGATGGTAGACTGAGATAAGAAAAGATAAGAAAAGGTTCAAAAGAAATAATTGAGTAACAAAAATAAACAAGTCAGCAGGTAATTGAATATATATATATATATATATATATATATATATATATATATATGTATATATATATATATTTATCAAAACCTGTGCAGAGGAAAAGTTGACTAATTGCCCATAGCAACCAATCAGATTGCTTCTTTCATTTTAAAGAGGCCTGTGAAAACCTGTGTGTGTGTGTGTACTTTGTTTTAATCAAAAATCCAACCTTCAAAAATCTCCAAAATAAATACATTTGTTGGTATTTGTATTATTAAGATGCATATGTCTGTTACTGTTTTTTTTTTATATTATGCCCAAGCTGCCTGCTAAAAGGTAAAAAAAAAAATATACTTACCTCTCCTCTGAGGCTTCTGTTATCACGGTGCCCAGTCTCCACTGTGGTGCCGTCCCCAGCATCAGTAAATAGATGAGACATTGCCGCTCAGCTAATCACTGGCTATAGCAGTGTCTAGCCTCAGTAAATAGGCTAGTATAGGTCAGGATAGACCATCAATCTCTGACAGTGATTGAAGTAAATGGGAGTTCAGATGCAGTACCCTGGTGCAACTACTACACAATGAACAGCACAGGGCTTATGGACTCATTGCATAGTGCGAGGTGCTGAACAGCTGATCAGCAGGGTCCGATCAGTGATTGATAGCCATTAATCATTTCAGCTTGCCAAACCTCTTGAATGCTAAACAAATATTGAGGGAAATTAATCACAATTGGTGGAACTGAACTTTGACTACAGGTTGTACATATGCTATCTACATGCCATCTTTTATTAAGAAAAAAATTAATTGGTACAGGTGTGTAATAATTTTATCTCAGGCATTGGTTTATTTTATGTCACTTTTTTAAATAGATGACACTTAAAGGGGTACTCCGGTGGAGAACATTATTTTTTTTAAAATCAACTGGTGCCAGAAAGTTAAACAGATTTGTTAATTACTTCTATTTAAAAATCTTAATCCTTCCAGTAATTATCAGCTGCTGTATTCTACAGAGGAAGTTGCAAAGTTCTTTTTTGTCTGACCACAGTGCTCTCTGCTGACACCTCTGTCCATGTCAGGAACTGTCCAGAGCTGGAGCAAATCCCCATAGCAAGGATGCTCTCATTTTTCTATTCTGCTGTGCACCCCTCCTGATATTATGTCAAGATGCCACAAACAATGCCAATGCAAAGCAGGGAATGAACAGTTTGCACGCACTGTTATTCTTTTAGAAATTTGCACAAATTTATTTTTTAAATGTTCCCCAAGCAACCTATTAGAAATACATTTTTCTCTCTATGTGTGTGAAAATTCATAAAACCTTTTTTTTCCAGAGGAAATTCTTTAACTAGCAAATGGGCCATGCAATAATGTGCAAAAATGAGTTATACAAACTGAAAGCCGGGGTGTAAAGAGGAGCATCGTCTGAGACTAAAATAAAGACAGATTTTATGGTATTTATGTCAGTTAATTTAACTGCTGGTAGGGGCTTCAGTGGTAACACGAGTTAGTTCCACTGTTTAACCTTGCAGGATTAATTTATGCTTTATGACATCAGTGCTTTATCATTCGCTCCTTGGGAAGACAGTTATCTCATTAGCTAGAATTTAATGAAATGCAAGGATACACTTCTTAATTTCAAAGATTACTATAACACAAATCGATTGTAAATCTTTGCCCGAGGGATCCTTAGGCAGTCACCTGTTTAACACCCTTTATAAAGTGGCCAATCTCAATAGCTCAACCAATGTACAATAGCTAAAACCCCAAATCCAAGTAATGCTGTAGTTCGAGGATCTCTGACAAATTTTGTAGACCTTTAGATTCTCTTCAGTATACAATAAAATATATTTCTCTTAATTCTAGAAATAACAGTTCTATAACTCCGCTCAGTGCCCGATGACTGGTGATGGCGGCCGCCACGCCTCCTTCATTCACCTCTATGGGAGGAGACGTGATGGCTAGTACATAGCTGTCACGCCTCCCTTTCATAGACATGAATGGAGGGGGCATGGTGTGATGTCATGAACGCAAAAGCTGCAAGCTTCCGTGTTCCGGACGCCTCCGCTGCTGGCCCAGAGATCGCAGGGGGACTCCCGCGATTTAACATCTTATGCCCTATCCTTTGGATAGGGGATAAGATGTTTACAGCGGAGTACCCCTTTAAGTAAAGGGACAAAGGAGTTTTTGCTTAAAAGCAAAAAAGCTTTTGATCCCTATTATAATGGTGTACTAACATCATGGATGAATAGTAAGGTCCGAGATATCAGACATGTATGATAAGTCCTTTATCAGTATTTAAGCATTCTAACAAAATTGTCAATTTGTATATTTATAAGTCCAGGTGGTCCCACTAAGGACCCAGCCATTCACACAATAAGATACGAAAATGACACACTATATTCACATTGTCTAATTGTCCAATATCCCTGATGATGGCGAATTAAACATGTCAGTGGAACATTAGAGTTTTTTTTTTATATCTGTGTGTCTGCATTGAATATATGTACATAGGAGGTGTAATTGTCTGTATTCTTGCAGAATACTTAAATGTTAGACATCAAGCATTGTTATCCCAATAGTATAATGAATAAAAAAATAAAGACTCAGCGACTCACCGAAGCTGCAGAAACGACTTCTCTTTAATCCAAGAGGTAAAACGAGACACACATCATAGCCGGGGAGGGTAAGGATGGAGACAGTTGGTGCTGGTGGAACTGCGCGGTTTCGTGCCTTGCCGGCACTTCTTCAAGTATGTGTGGTGCGTGTGGCTTGAAGAAGTGCCAGCAAGGCACAAAACCGTGTAGTTCCACCAGCATCCCCTGCCTCCATCCTTACCTTCCCTGACTATGATGTGTGTCTCGTTTTTACCTCTTGGATTAAAGAGAAGTCGTTTCTGCAGCCGAGTCTTTCTTTTCTCATTCATTACATGCCTGGATTGCTTCCACTTTGAGCACTACTCAGCTGCATTCATTAGTTCCGGACAGCATATACTCCCTCACGTAATATGCTCAGTATACTGGGGTGCAGTGGTGCCGGTCTTCTGTGAACTTTCATTTGTTGTCCCAGAAGTGTTGATCCATTCAATTTCTTGTTTAAAGTCATAATTGTACATAGGGTAAAATGTTATGGTCTGTTAGTAAAGAGCTTTTGCCTTAGTGGGGCCATATGGCCCTGTTAGTAAATATATATGTTCTTCATATAATTTGCCTTCCCAGATGCATTATTCGTCCGCCCACAGTCCTTTTTGTTGTTTAGGAATTTTATAGTCCATTTGAAAACCTTTTTTTTATGTCTTTCTTTCAACAATGGCAACACACCTGTCCATTGGTTGGGTGTGGTATTACAGATCATCCCCATTCACTTCAATGGACATGAGCTGCAAAACCAGATCTTTGGGCAAGTGTGGTGCAGTTTTAGAAAAAAAACAATTTTTTTTAAAATTGCTTTTCAATTACTTACAATTGATAACCCCTTAACGACCACGAACATAAATGTATGTCCTGGTGCGGAGGTACTTTGCACACCAGGACATACATTTACTTCCTGTACATGACCGGGAACCTCGGAGTGGTGCTTGCGTCATGCACTGCAGGTCCCGGCTGCTATCAGCAGCCAGGGACGTGCTGGTAATGGCGGACATCAGCGCCGTGATCAGTACAATACAGATCACGGCACCTGCGGCAATGCGCATGTTTAAATAGATGATCTGATTTCCCACTGCGCTGCTGCGGGGATCCCATCATCTACAATGGCGTCCGGAGGTCCCCTCACCTCCTGGGGTCTTCGGCTCTAGTTTGAGATCGAGCAGAGCAGAAGATCGCCAATAATGCTGATCAATGCTATGCCCTATGCATAGCACTGAACAGTATTAGCAATCAAGTGATTGCTATAGATAGTCCCCTATGGGGACATAAAAAGTGTAAAAAAAAGTTTAAAAATGTAAAAATAAAAAGTAAAAATGTGTGAAAAATCCCCTCCCTTAATAAAAATGGAAATTGTCCTTTTCCCCATTTTACCCCAAAAAGCGTAAAAAAAAAAAAAATTATAAACATATTTGCTATCGACGCATGCATTAATGTCTGAACTATCAAAATAAAATGTTAATGGTCTCATACGGTGAAAGGTGTAAATGTAAAAAAAATAAAAAGCCCCAAATTGCTTCTTTTTGTCATATTTTATTCCCAAAAAATGTACAAAAAGTTTCATATACACAAATGTAGTATCGATAAAAAGTAAAGATCACAGAGCAAAAAATTTGCCCTCATACCGCCCTATATATGGAAAAATGAAAAAGTTATAGGTGGTCAAAATAGGGCGGTTTTGAATATACTGATTTTGTACAAATATTTTGAGATTTTTTTTAAAGCAGTACAGTAATAGAAAAGTATGTTATCATAGGTATCCTTTTAATTGTATTGACCCACAGAATAAAGAAAATATGTAATTTTTACATAAAGTGTACAGAGTGAAAATGAAACCCTCCAAAATTTGCTAAATTGTAGTTTTCATTTAAATTTCCTCCCTAAAAAAATAATTTTTTGGGTTCACCACACCTTTTATGGTAAAATGAGTGGTGTAATTACAAAGTTGTGGTGTAATTACACTTGGTCCCGCAAAAAACAAGCCCTTAAATGGGTCTGTAGATGGAAATATAAAAGAGTGATGGATTTTAGAAGGTGAGGAGTAAAAAACAAAAATGCAAAAAGAAAATTGGCCTGGTCCTTAAGGTGAAAATGGTCTTGGTCCTCAAGGGGTTAATTGTGGTAATAAACCTATAACTTACTGACTTTTGCATCACTGTAACACGTGACATTTGTAACAAATTCATTCTTCACTCTGGTTGTTACCTGTTAGTCTTACAACCCATATATATCTAAGACAGCAGAAAGATAAAAATGAAGCTCCTGTAGGGTGAATTGACCATTTTACTGATGCTCTTGATTTCTACTCCTGTTAATTTACTTATTTGTTGATGCTTTGCTGCTTGCTTTAAGTGGATTGTTTGTGTAATAGTGTGCCACCTAAAGCACATTGGTGGAAAATAAATGGTGGCTATTGGGTCACATAAAATATTGATTAAAGCAGCTAAGTGCAGGAACACTATATTTTTCTTTAAATTGGTAGGTATGTGTTAACAATGCAGCTCGGCTGGATGTCAATGGGACAGAAGCATTACAGCTTGTGAAGAAAATGCAGCATTTTGAAGCTATGGACACAGATCATTAAGAATGTAATTTACATGGAATTACTGCCATACTGCTTCTGTCATTTCAGGAGTCTTGTTACTACCAAAGAACCATAAATGCATGGGTTCCAAATCACTGACAAGAGTCCTCACCCTGTACTTAACGCTTTCAGCATCAGAAAATTCAATAGCAAATTCGTATTGTAATATATCATCTTAAATTGTATCCATTAATTACACTGCAAGCCAGCAAGATCATAAAACACGATAAAATGTGGATAAGCCAGATGGACCTGAAGCTTATATGTGGTTAGGGTGATAGGAATTAGGGAAATAAATATTGATTACATATTGTTTTAAAGAATAAATAGTACAGATACAAGAAATGTAAGAATCTATATTTTTTTTGCTCTGAATTATTATACTGTGTAATAAATATGTGTATTTAGCACATGCATATGTATATTTCCATGATATCTTCCAGACCTAAGCAAATTATCAGGCAACAATTCTGCTATCTCCATAAATATAAAGGATTCCACAAGTCACAATGCCATCATAGTCTCACATAGTCTGCACATAGTCCAAGATTGGACAATACTTAGGTGTGGCTCTGTTTTTCCTATGGACGTTGCTGGTAGCTTGACTGCTTGATTTTAAAGTGGTACTCCGCCCCTAGACATGTTATCCAAAGAGGGTGGGGCGGTCGCTGGGAACCCTGCGATCTCCGGGGATTTTTTGAGCCAAAGCCAGAAATGTATTTAAAAAAAAATGGGAAATATAAAAGAAGGAATTATACTTGTCCTTCCTACTGGATCCACTTTAGTCTTTGGCTCAAAAACTGCAGTGGTCTTCCAAAAAAAAAACGCCAGAAAAAAACCTAGCCTAACGGGAGCAAATGTAACACATTGCACACCTTCTCATAATAAGAAATATAGGTCTTTGTTTCATACAGGTGCAGCATCAAACCCTCTATGTCTGACCAAGATTTCATGGCTTCTTCTGGGTGATAGGTGCTATATGAGACTGTGATTGTATTGTGACTTGGTAGACTCTTTACATGTATGACATCTTTAACCCCCTTCCCGCTATAGGACGTATGCATATGTCCCAGCACCCGACATGTTCACATGCTGGGACGTATGCCTAAATCCTGACGATCTTCTGCCCTGCTGCCTGCAGCTCAGGAGATCGGCTGCAGGACCCGGCTGTCAATCACAGCTGGGGTCCCTCTGCAGCTGCTGGGACCGCGATTGTGCCAGTATCTATGGTGTTGACAGGGGAGGGTGCTCCTCCTGTCCACCATCGGCAGCACTGCGATACAATCGCGAGTCGCTGTTGGTTGCTATGGCAGCAGGAGGTCAGATAATGGCCTCCTGTCTGCCTGCTACGGAAGCCTGTGAGATCCAGCCAGAGGCTGGATCAAACAGGCTGTACTGTGTGCAGCTGATCAGGTCATATTGTGCTGTAGTACAAATGTATTGCAGAATAATATAACCTGTAAAAAGTGGGAAAAAAATCTATAAAAGTGTAAAGTATTAAAAAAATTATAATAATAAATACCCCTTTCCCAATAAAAGCCCTGTCTTATCATAAAAAAACACAAATCATATACATACTATGTATTGCTATGTCAGTAATGACGTGTACTATAAAGCTATAATGTAAATTATCTCGTACAGTGAATGCCATAAAAAAACTAAAAAGCGCAAAATTTGCCAACTTTGGTGCAAATAGCGGAATAAAAAAGATCAAAAGGTAGCATGTATCACAAAAAATAAGCCCTCACTCAATGTCGTCCTATGAAAAATGTAAAAGTTACGGCTGTCGGAAAATAACACAAAAAAGGGAAAAAAGAATTTTGCTCAGAAAAGGAAAAAGAACATAATAAGCTATATAAAATGGGTATCGCCATAATTGTACCGACTCACAGAATAAATATAACATCCCTTTCACTGCACAGTGAGCACCATAAAAAAAATAAAATGAAAAAAAAAATGCCAGAAATGTTTGAGTTTTTTACAATATTTTGGAGTTTTTCACAAAAAATGCTACGTGTCAACAAAAATGCACCACTTATATAAAGTACAATAAGTCACGAAAAAACTATCTCAGAATTGTTCCGCTCACAAAAATTGTTCTAAAGTTATTACCATATAAAGAGACACATGTCAAAACTTTAAAAAAAGAGCCTGGTCATTAAGGTAAAAATGGGTCCATCCTTAAGGGGTTAAAATATTAAACTGTACCTGTCATTAGCAAAAACTTTATATATAATGTGTATATTTTTGTCCCTGCAGTTATTGCATGTGTGTTTCTGTGAGAAGTCCAAATACAGGAAGTGAGGGTAGACAAGCGGGGCTCTGTGCAGTGAGGACAAGCATACTGAGGCTCTGTGACACGCCCTCGGCTCACACATCAGGATGATTTACAAGCCAGGAGCCTGCACAGAGCCCTGCTTGTCCTGCCCTCACTTCCTGTATTTGGATTCCTCATAGAGACACACAGGCAATAGCTGCAAGGAGAGCATTTTTAACCCAAAAATAAACATTTTTAACCAATGTATATTAGAAATACACATATAATGGTATTATCTACATTATATAAAATGTTTTTCCAAAGGACAGGTACACTTTAATATAGTGGAACAGTGTTCAACAACCCATAGCTCTTCAGCTGTTGCAAAACTAGTAACAAGTTGGGGACACTGCAGTAGAACATGTCATAGATATCCTATTTGTGGAAGTTTGGCTACTGGCATCTGACTAAAAACAGTGTTACCTTCTTCCTTGTTGCCACACGTGGTATCACCCTCAATATAAGTTTATAGACCAGATAAAACAAAGTTATAGTATTTGAACAGCTGCAGAGGTCTACTATTCTGTGAATATTTTATCTGATCAGGGTCATACACAGAGCAGACCACTGTTTTCTATTAGCAAATATGAAAGTGCACTTCTGTTCACCAATCACTCATAAAATACACTGCACCAATTATGAACTTCAGTTACAAAGTTGGAATCGAAATATTTGTTTTGTATCTCATTTCTTCTATAGTACAATGGTCACTTTCATTCTACTTCACTCACTTTGTGTATGTATGGTGGCTCAGATTTGCAGAATGAATGTTATGCAAAAAATCTAAATACTTCTGTGAAAAATGCCCAAGGAAAAGAAACTCAATTACCAAATGCTGATTGTAACTCTAGGGCCAAGGTTAGGTTGGAATAGAAATCTTTAACAACAGCATTGGTGTTTTCTTGGTAAAGGTCTTGGGAATCGTAACAACTACTGCAAGAAATATTTTGTCCACCCAGTAAATAACTCACTCACGTTGTTAAAGGGAATCTGTCGGGTCCCCTATGTGCTATTGGTCCTCACCAGTACCATTCAGATAAAAGGGCATAGCGTCATAACGTCCATGAGCTTCCCCGGATGTTGTAACTTGTTAAAAAGAACTACAGTATAATGGCTGCTGCTTGCCGCCAGGTAAGTAGATCCAAGCCAGAGCTGCAGCAAATTAAGTCACAATGCCTCCACTCTCCTTTCAACCTGGAAACTTCCTGAAAAGCCTGACACTACATGCGCCGTGGCTTCACTGCCTCTGAGACTACTTACTCAGTGGCGAGCAGTGGCTATTAAGGTTGCTTTTAACAAGTTTAGGTATCCCAGAAAGGCTATGGGCACAGTGTTCAACCACCGGCTCTTCATCTAAAATGTGCTAGGGAGGACTTATAGCACTTAGGGGACCTGACAAGTTCCCTTTAACTACTTAAAGAAAACCTGTAATCGTTTTCAAGCTGCCAGAACCATTAGTCATCATAGCGGTCCCTGGCAGAATTGACTGATCTCTTCCTTTTTTAGATTAATCAAGGCTGGTGGGGCAGGCAGAAGAAGCCAGGGGACAGCCTTATTATTCAGGCAGCATGAAAGGGATGACAGGTTCTCTTTTAGAGGGTTACTCCGGCCCTAGACATCATATCCCCTATCCAAAGGATAGGGGATAAGATGTCTGAATGCGGGAATCCCACAGCTGAGGACCCCCGCGATCTCCCTGCTGCACCCAGCATTTGTTTAGAGCACTGGAGGCTCGTGACATCAAGGCCGTGCCCCACTCGTGACATCCCTGCAGCGAATGTAAGTCTATGGGACTCATGCCGCCCCCCCATAGACTTGCATTGAAGGGGCATAGCTGTAACATCACGAGTGGGGCATGACCGTGACATCACGAGCCTCGCCCTACATCGCCAGTCATCTGGCACAAAGCATAGTTCGCTCAGTGCACCGGATGTCTGGGGTGCAGAAGCCTTTGGGTAGGGGATAAGATGTCTAGGGGCAGAGTACCCCTTTAAGGCTGCCTATTACATAGCATTGTGGACCCTAAATCTGGAGACAATAGAAATTGCATTTATGGCTGTTTCATGATGTTTCCCTAAACAAATTTTCAGGGTTGATGTATGAATGTTTTAAATATTAAGTATTCTCTGCAAGCTTTGAAAATCGTAGTGGCAGACATTAGGTCAACGCAAGAGGGAGGAGAAAGTCTTAAAAGGTAAGCACTACAGAAACACTTAAGAATCCTGATATTTTGGTATTTTTATATCCTGCTGAATTAGAAAATGCTAATGCGCAGTGACAGGTGCACTTTAAATATATTTGTGGGAATAAATGATTTCTAAACGGAGATGACGGGTGCAGCTACCTACATAATGTCTAAAATGCCCTGCTCATGGTGTGTTAATGATCGCAGCCTGTCGAGTTAACCTCTTCATTCCTGGAAATGTAATACAGCTAATCTTTAACCCTTATATATTGAGCGTGTGCTAGCCATCTATTATACCCTTTCCATAATAGAAAGAAAAAATCCATAACGCTAAACAATGTCTGAGATGGCAAATAGTTTTCACCTTGGAGCTAGACTTTTCTAATATGCAAAGCTTATTTTGTTGAGCAATATGACAATGACTTCACATTATTCACAGATAATTTATCAGGCATAAAATGCACTGATCAGACATTTGTCAAACTTGACAGATACACTCAACAAGCCAGTTCCTACCATACAGAGGCCAATGAAACTCTATTGTCATAAATCATTTGATGTAGATCCAGTGAAAACTTAGGGAAACAAATTATTTCCTTCCTGCAAAGGCAAGTCCCATTGTGGAACATATATCCTTCTTTATTCATAAAGATCCTATAAACGTCTCCGAAACAAATAACTGCTTGTAGAACAGGATCATGTCAACATGAAGGAAGACAAATAATTCTTAACATGGATTTTCCATAAACATTTGTATAGACAGAGACAGAATCGCCCTGTTGTATTAATTCCAGCAGCTAAAGGACTTATACAGAAATAGAAAAACAAATCTTCCTTCTTTCAAAAACAGCACCAAACCTGTCCTTAGGTTGTGTGTGGTATTACAACTTGGCTCCAATCGCTACAATGGAACAGTGGGGTGCTGTTTTTGGGGGGGAATTTTTTGCTGTTTTTCTTATTTAAATAGGCCCTGACTCCTGAATAGAGTTCAGTGAACATTTGAAAAGTTTGATATGTTGGGCTTATCAAACTTTCAAAAAAATTCAGTTTGTTGTGAACCAGCAATAAAGTGGGCTTCAAAATAAGGGTGCATAAGGGTGCATTTCCCCTACAATTTGGGCATTCAGTTTTTTTTTTGTAGGGGTCTGTGTTTGTGCCACCAGCCACTGATTTAGGCTGAGTGGCTGGACCCTCCACTGATTTTTGCGCCCCCTGCCGCCACCGAGCGCTAATCAGTGATGCACACCACTGATTAGATATCCGCTCTTTTTTGGCGCAGGGCTTTTTGCGCTAGAAGTCAAATTTTTTTCCCGAAACATTATTTAACGTTTTTATTTAGTTTCATTCATATATATATATATATGTATATATATATATATATATATATATATCTATCTCAAAGGCTGATTTGTGAATCGCTCACCCCGTGCACGCCCACCTCGCCACCTGTGCCGTAGACCGGCCGGTACCGCCTCCGGCTACTCACTTGTAGAAGAAAAGACAAGGTCCGACACTAGGTTGCAGGTAAAAACTTCTTATTCCTTTATTTCAAGATTCTGCAGTACAGGGTAGAAAGTCTGATGCGTTTCGCTAAAGAGCTTAATCGTAGACTCACGATTAAGTCTACGATTAAGCTCTTTAGCGAAACGCGCCAGACTTTCTACCCTGTACTGCAGAATCTTGAAATAAAGGAATAAGAAGTTTTTACCTGCAACCTAGTGCCGGACCTTGTCTTTACGGTTCCCCGTGTGCTCTGGTGATGTTCTCCTACATGTCCTCGGGGCTCCGGAGCATCCTCTTCGGGATCCCCTCCATCGCTGGTGCTCTCCATCGTCGCCATCACGTCACCGCGCACGCTGCCCTGTCATGCAATCGGAGCGGTGTGCGTAGTGATGATGGCGACGTGAGAGCGACGTTCCCGGGCAGCAGAGACCTTCCGGAGCAGCGGGGACATCACGGGGACGCGGCGACATCCAGGGCAGCGGTGACCAGCGGTGACGGTCCGCAGCGGCAGGGACAGGTGAGTACAACTTCCTATACTTTACATTGCTCGGATCCCTCAACATACGATGGTTTCCACAAACGATGGTTCATTTGGAACGGATTACCATCATTTTTTGGGGGACCACTATATATATATTTATTTATTTTTTCTTTCAGTTGGGGGGGGGGGGGGGTGTTCCATGTTGAGAGTAGTAGTAGTACCTGAATAACAAATAAAAGAAAGAGAATAAAGTTAAAAAAAAAAAGTTAAAAACACACACACTTTATTAAACACATAATTAAAACACATTATTAATAAAAAGTTTCACAAAATTAATAAAAAAAATATATTACTTTTATAATTAAATGGCCCCTTTATACATTTTTAATATTGTCAGCTACATTTTTATGTCCCTGCCCGCTCACATAAATTGGTCCCTGTTTGAAAATTATCAAAATTTTTTTCTAAAAAGTATCAATTTTGTTAGCTGCAATTTTTTCCATCCCTACTGTATCAGAAAAAACGATTTCAGTGAAAAAAGCGTTGTAGTCTCAACAAGAAGCAGGAAAACCAAGAGGAGTGAAAAAACTCCAAAAGGATTAAAAAAACACGAATCTGAAAAATGTCGTCAAGTGTATATGTCATTTTGCAGTTCCCTATAGACTTGCAGCTAACATCTGGCCAAAGCGTTTTTTCACTAAAAAAGCAAAAATGCCAAGAATGGGCATTTTTATTGGCGTTTTTGAAAAAATCACACACACACACAAAAAAAACAAGTGGAAACTTAGCCTAAATGCAACATTCCCCCCAAAAAACATCAAACAGCAAAATTCTCTCTCCAAAATCCCAAAGTTGTTCCTTCCCTCCCGAGCCATGTTGGGCACCCGCAGAACACTTTACGCCCACATATGAGGTATTTCCATACTTCTTCTTCTTCTCCTTTTACACCTTGTAAAAAATGAAAATAAATAAATAAATAAATAAAATAAAATGGGGCTACAAGAACATGTTAGTGTAAAATAGAAATTTCGAGTTTTCTCCTCCACTTTGTTGCTATTCCTGTGAAACACCTAAAGGGTTAAACAACTTTCTGAATATCATTTTGAATACATTAAAGGGGTGCAGTTTCTATATATGGGGGATTTCTTACAGAAATGCCCCTCAAATCCACTCCAAACTGACTAGTCCCTGAAAAATTCAACTTTTTACATTTTTCATGAAAATTTGGAAAATTGCTGCTATACTTTGAATCCCTCTAATGTCTTCAAAAAGTAAAAACATGTCAACTTTATGATGTAAATATAAAGTATACATACTAAATGTATATCAATATATCATTTATTTAGCATGCCCATTTTCCTTAAAAGCAGAGAGTTTCAAAGTTAGAAAAATGTAAAATGTTCAAAAGTTTCATGAAATTTTGCAATTTTTCCCAAAGAAATGATGTAGGTATTGACAAAAATATACCACTAACCTAAAGCAGAATATGTCATGAAAAAACAATCTTGGAATCGGAATAATAAGTAAAAGTATACTAGTATATTACGGTTTTAGGTCTGGTCACAATACGGTCAAAAATGAGCCGACCGGAGTCACCGTTTGACTCCGATCGGCCCATTAAAGTAAATGGATTTCAGCGCTGGTCCGGCTGGGGTACGGGAGAGGCACTCGTAATGTAAAAACCGAAGTGTAAATGCAGCCTAACAGTTCAGATTTGCAAAAAAAGTGCTAAGAGTCCTTAAATGGGCACTTTCCGATACAAAAAGTTTTTATTCAGTATATTGTACATCTTGGCAAAACATTAACCTTTCTAATATACTTCATAAGAAAATGTTATCTCCTTTTTGTCCTATTTCCTATCAGACATGGGAGAGCACTGAAAAGTGCTATCAGACAGGAGAGAGCACAAAGTAGCACTATCAGACAGGAGAGAGCGCAGAGAAGTGCTAACCCACCCTCACTTACTGGAATTTGACTGTGCTTCCGCTTGGACAAAGCCATGATTTTATAAGCCATGATTTCTAGAAAAAGCGAATAACATTTTCTTATGAAGTATATCAGAAAGGTTAATGTTTCGCCAAGATGCACAACATATAAAATGTTTTTGAATATGACAGCACCCATATAACCCCTTAACCTCTTAAGAACTTAGGGCGTACCTGTACGCCCTAAGCCCGGTCCCGGTGTTAAAAAGGGGGTCACGGCGTGACCCCGCATCACACCGGGTCGGTCCCGGCTGCTAATCATAGCAGGGACCCTGGGCTAACAGCGCGCAGCACCGATTGTTGTGCTGCGTGCTGTTAACCCTTCAAACGCAGCGATCAAAGTTGATCGCCGCGTCTGAAAACGAAAATAAACGGTTCCCGGCAGCTCAGTCGGGCTGATTGGGACATCGCGATAAAATCGCGATGTCCCGATTAGCTGGGATGCAGGCGGAGGTCTCCTTACCTCTCTCCGCGGTGTCCGATCGGGGATTGATTGCTCCGAGCCTGAGCTACAGGCTTGAGCAATCGAGCCCCTATCTGACTGATCACTGCAAAGCTATGGCTTTGCAGGGATCAGCATAGGAGATCAGTGTGTGCAGCGCTATAGTTCCCTATGGGAGCTATAACACTGCAAAAAAAAAAGAAGTGGAAAAAAAAAGTTAACAAAGGTCATTTAAGCCCTTCCCTATTAAAAGTTTGAATCACCCCCCTTTTCCCATAACAAAAACAAAAAAACTGTGTAAATAAAAATAAACATATGTGGTATCGCCACGCGTGCGAAAATGTACGAACTATAAAAATATATCATTAATTAAATTGCACGGTCAATGGCGTGCACGCAAAAAAATTACAAAGTCCAAAATAGTGTATTTTTGGTCACTTTTTATATCATGAAAAAATGAATAAAAAGCGATCAAAAAGTCTGATCAATATAAAAATTGTACCAATAAAAACTTCAGAACACGGCGCAAAAAATGAGTCCTCATACCGGCCCGTACGCGGAAAAATAAAAAAGTTATAGGGTTAGAAGATGAGAATTTTTAACATATAAATTTTCCTGCATGTAGTTATGAGTTTTTTTCCGAAGTACGACAATATCCAACCTATATAAGTAGGGTATCATTTTAACCATATGGACCTACAGAATAAAAATAAGGTGTTATTTTTACCGAAAAATGCACTGCGTAGAAACGGATTCCCCCAAAATTAGTGTTGAGCGGCATAGGCCATATTCGAATTCGCGAATATTCGCGAATATATGGACGAATATTCGTCATATATTCGCGAATATTCGTATATTCGTTATATTCTCGTTTTATTTTCGCATATGCGACAATTCGCGTATGCGAAAATTAACATGTGAATATTGCCATATATAAAATTAGCATATGCGAAAATTCGCGTATGCGAATATTAACACATGTGAATATTGGCATATATAAAATTAGCATATGCGAAAATTAGCATATGCGAAAATTTGCATATGCGAATGTTCGCATATGCGAAGTTTCGCACGCCAGTCTCACACAGTAATATTACAGCCTTCTTTACACCACACAAGCTGGAAGCAGAGAGGGGTGATCACTGTGATGTGTACTGTGAAGAAAAAATAAAAAATAAAAAAAACGAATATTCGTAATTACGAATATATAGCGCTATATTCGCGAAATTCGCGAATTCGCGAATATGCGATATTCGCGAATAATATTCGAATTGCGAATATTCGCGAGCAACACTACCCAAAATTACAAAATGAAACTTTTTCTTCAATTTTGTCGCACAATGATTTTTTTTTCCATTTCGCCGTGGATTTTTTGGTAAAATGACTAATGTCTCTGCAAAGTAGAATTGGTAGAAAAGTAGAAAAATAAGCCATCATATGGATTTTTAGGTGCAAAATTGAAAGTGTTATCATTTTTAGAAGGTGATGAGGAAAAAAAGAAAATGCAAAAATGGAAAAACGCTGAGTCCTTAAGGGGTTAAGGATGAAGCCCTTTTTGACCTTAAAGGGGTACTCCGGTGAAAAACTTTTTTTTTTTAATTAACTGGTGCCAGAAAGATTTGTAAATCACTTCTATTGAAAAATCTTAATCCTTCCTGTACTTATTAGCTGCTGAATACTACAGCGGAAATTCTTTTCTTTTTGAAACACAGAGCTGTCTGCTGACATCATGAGCACAGTGCTCTCTGCTGATATCTCTATCCATTTTAGGAACTGCCCAGAACAGCATATGTTTGCTATGGGGATTTCCTTTTACTCTTGCAGTTCCTAAAATGGACAGAGATGTTAGCAGAGAGCACTGTGCTCATGATGTCAGCAGACAGCTCTGTGTTTCAAACGGAAAATAATTTCCACTGTAGTATTCAGCAGCTAATAAGTACAGGAAGGATTAAGATTTTTTAATAGAAGTAATTTACAAATCTAAACACAAAAGCAAGCGACAATGTCCAGCACTGCTAGGTTATACTTGTTGGGACTTGGGATGTAATATGTCATATATGAGAACAATATAGAGATATGGGCCCACATTTATCATTGCAGTGCAAGTGAAGAATTTTTTTACACCTTTTTTTTTGTGTGCTGATAATGTGTAGGAGCACCAAATTTATTAAAAGGTAAAAGAGCTTTGATAAATTTTGTGCAGGTCACATTTTCTGAAATTTCTGTCTACACATACACCAAAAAGCTACACCATGTCTGGGCCGGTGTAGTTTTAGAGACTTTTCAGTGGCTTTGCGCCTTTTTTTGCTCCTTTTTACAAAAAGGGGCAGTGATAAATCCGTTCCATATCATGTCTATTGCCGAAATCAGTGGATTGCAACTCAAAATCAGTGGATTGCAACTCAAAATCAGCAGAAATGTGTAAACAAAAAGGGGCAAAAAAAGGCGCAAAAAACCCTGTTTGCGCCTTTTTTGCCCCTTTTTTAGACACAAAAAACAGTCTAAAGACAATGATAAATGTGGGCCATGGTTGTGCTCTGATTCTCTAGAAACAGCAAATAATCCAAACTTCTTAATCCAAGGAAAATGAAGACAAACAGACACTCACCATTCTTCTCTTTAAAATTTTTCTTTAATGCAAAATACTCACAACATATAGAACATAGAAGTGGGAGAGGGATCGACGTGGGGGGTGCACAAACAGGCATGCCTGTTTGTGTACCCCCCCCACGTCGATCCCTCTCCCACTTCTACGTTCTATATGTTGTGAGTATTTTGCATTAGAGAAATAATTTTAAAGAGAAGAATGGTGAGTGCCGGTTTGTCTTCATTTTCCTTTGATCAAGTAATTTACAAATCTGTTTAACTTTCTGGCACCAGTTGATAAAAAATAAAAGTTTTTCACCAGAGTACCCCTTTAAGGACACAGCCATTTTTTGCAAATGTGACCACTGTCACTTTAAGCATTAATAACTCTGGGATTCTTTTACTTCCAAATTTAGTTCGAGATTGTTTTTTCATAACATATTCTACCTTAAGATAGTGGTAAATTTTTGTCGATGCTTGCATAATTTCTTGATGAAAAAAATCCAAGATTTAATGAAAATTTAGAAAATGTAGCATTTTTCCAACATTGAAACTCTCTGCTTGTAAGAAAATTGGACATGCCAAATAAATTATATAAAGATTCACATATACAATATGTCTACTTTATGTTGCATCATAAAGTTGACATGTTTTTACTTTTTGAAGACATTAGAGGGCTTCAAAATATGGCAGCAATTTTTCCAAGTTTTTACCAAAAATTTTAAATCTTAATTTTTTAGCCGCCAGTTTGAAGTGTTTTTGAGGGGGCTTTCTGTGAAATTCTCCATATATGACCACATTATAGAAACTGCACCCCTCAAGGTATTTAAAATGACATTCAGAAAGTTTGTTAACCCTTTAGGCGTTTTACAGGAATAGCACCAAAGTAGAGGAGAAAGTTCCAAATCTTCATTTTTTACACTGACATGTTATTGTAGACCCATTTTTTCCATGTTATCAAGGGGTAAAAGGAGAAAAAGCCCCCCCAAAAATTTGAACACAATATCTCTCGAATAAGGAAATATCTCATATGTAGATGTAAAGTGCTTTGTGGGTGCACTAGAGGGCTCAGAAGGGAAGGAGCGACAATGGGATATTGGAAATAGAATTTAGCTGAAATGGTTTTTGGGGGGCATGTTGCATTAACATAGTGGTCTCAAAACTGTGGCCCTCCAGATGTTTCAAAACTGCAACTCCGAGCATGCCTAGACAGCCAGTGTCTGGGTGAGCATGATAGGAATTGTAGTTTTGCAACATCTGGAGAACCACAGTTTAGAGACCACGAAACAGTGGTCTCAATACTGTGGTCCTCCAGATATTGCAAAACAACAACTGGGAGCATGCCCAGACTGTCTGGGCATGCTGGGAGTTGTAGTTTTGCACCTGGTGGAGGGAGAGCACATACCCGCCGCATTGTCGCCGCCGGACTGCCTGACCTCCGCACACCTGCCGCTCCAGAAGTTCTGCAAAAGCACCGCCACACACCCGAGAACCCGCCACACCTGCACACCCGATCGCTGACCAGGATTAATCAGATGGGGTCCCTGGGTGTCAGGCGGAAGTGTTCTCTCACCCAGGGCCGCCATCAGGGGGGTACAGCCAGTACCCCAGCTGCACCCCCCTTTAGCAGCCTGCAGCCCAAGCACAAAAGCAGGAGACCGCTGTTTAAAGTGGTCTCCTGCTTTCAGGGGTGGACAGAGGGGGCCCACTGCCAGAGACATTACCTGCAATATCAGGGGCTGCAGCCACGCTTACAGTCTGAGACAAAATCAGAGGAGGAGATTAGAGAGGACGCCCCTTTCCTCACACTATTGGTGGAGTAGGCTAATACTTTGTGCTCCCTGTTCTCCACCAAAGATCCTGACACTCGATTGCCATTGGGAACAGGAAGACTTCCCATGCCCACAGCTGGGTTCAACCAAACAAAGTAAGGCGGGATAGGTAGTTGGTAGCTACAGAGCAAAGGCCGTTTTTTAATGGAGGCGCTGCTGTACGTCAGGACCATGCCAGCGCCACCACACACAGGATCATGAGCAGTTACTCTGCCTACTAATATAGAAGTTGGTATTGTACTCTTTGGACCTGAGGAAGGCACCTTAAGTGTGCCGAAACGCGTTGTCCACTCTTTTTTGCAAAATAAACATGTTTTACCTGTGATGGCTTGAGTCTCTCCGTCCTTTCGTATACATACAGCAGCGCCTCCCTTAAAAACCGGCCTTTGTTCTGTAGCTACCAGCTACCTATCCCGTCTCTCCACTGGTTCTTGCATAAGAGCCCAGACCCGGTCGGAGTGCAGCAGCTTTTGTATAACAGCTCACAACCACAACTGGTGAGCCACCAGCAAGATTTGGCAACAGATTCTGCATTTCATTCCACCCTGGGAGCGCCCCCCATTTTTCACCCTACTATCCAACAAACAAAGTAAGTCACTTTCTGGGGAGGGGAGGCGGGATGCAATTTGGGGATTAGTGGGAGGTAAATAGGCACCATCTCATGAAACAGCTGGAGGCACCCTGGTTGAGAGACAATGAGGTAGTGTTTATTTACCGCCATCTCATTGTTTCTCAACCAGGGTACCTCCAGCTGTTGCAAAACTACAACTTCCAGCATGCCTTTGGCTATGTGGGCATGCTGGGAGTTGCAGTTCTGCAACAGCTGGAGGTACCCTGGTTAAAAAACAACAACAATGAGATAGTGCCTACCCTGTTTCCCCGAAAATAAACCCTACCCCGAAAGTAAACCCTAGCAGGATTATCCGGGTGGGCTGCAATAAGCCCTACCCCGAAAATAAAACCTAGGCCAGGGATAATCAACTGGAAGACTGCGGCCGCCATTAATGCCCACAGACTTCCCAAATACCCACCCCCCTTGGCTGGCCCGCAGCAAGTTACCGCCGGGGCAGGGACGCTGTCACTTTAAAACATCCGCGCAAATGCACGGCCGAAGTCTAGGACGTGTCCCTGCCCCCCGGCTGCTAAGCAACAGAAGGAGATCCCATCGCTGCCGAGAGCTGCAGCTTCCGTACAGTACAAGTTGCGGACGCTACAGTATGAAGGTAGGGAAGTGCTGGTCTTCGCTGGGGATGAATTGTGTACTGTAGTTTATTATGGCAGAGGGGTGGGGGGCACTGTAGGAGTGTGGAGGATGACGGGGAAGGGGAGGATGGGGGGCTGTTGGAGTGTGGAGGATGGGGGGCTGTAGGAGTGTGGAGGATGGGGGGCTGCAGGAGTGTGGAAGATGGGGGGGGGTGCGGCATCCTCCACACTGCTACAGCCCCCCATCCTCCACACTGCTACAGCCCCCCATGTTGTTCAAGGTACATACCCTACCCTGAAAATAAGCCCTAGTGTGTTTTTTGTGACTAAAATTAATATAAGACCCGGTCTTATTTTCGGAGAAACATGTGTACCTCCATCTCATTGTTTCTCAACCAGAGTGCCTCCAACTGTTGCAAAACTAAAACTCCCAGTATGCCTTTGGCTGTGTGGGCATGCTGTGTGTTGTAGTTTTGCAACAGCTGGAGGCACTGTATTTGGGAACACTTTTATAGATCTATCTTTTTATTTATTTAGGGCCCAGGCCGTATCTATCTATCTCCAATCTACCTATCTATCTTATGTCTATCTATCTATCTAATATCTTTTTCTATCCATCTATCTATCTTATATCTATCTACCTCATAACTATCTCATATCTATCTATTATCTATCTATCTATCTGTGGTGTCCCGGTACAGGACCTGGTCCTGTCCCTTGTCTAAGGTCCCCGCATCTAGAGTCCCTCCATGTCTATAGGGCTCTCCTGTAGGGCTTACCCCTAGTCGTCTTAAGTAAAGTATGTATATAAATATACATATATATATATATATATATATATATATATATATATGTGTATTTAATGGATAGGAAATATATGTATCGGACCTTAGTGGTCACGTGATACACAGTTGTAATGTATAAAATGCTTATGACCTTTGGAGGTCATGTGATGTACTCAGAGTTCACTGGGCTCATAACTGACAGGTTTGCTGACCAATGAGCTTAGTCCAGCCGCGTATTATATAAAGGGCTGTAGTCAATCAATTCACTCTCCTAGTTCCTGCTCTTGTACCTGCACTAAAGAAGCACAAGCATCTCATCAGCATTAGTGTTGGGCGCAAACATTCGCATTTCAAATTTTTATCACGAATTTAGAAAATTTGCGAATTCGCGAATATAGCAAATATATTCTCTATATATTCGAAATTTTGAATATTCACTTTTTTCCCCATATGCGCATATTCGCATATGCGCATATTCGCATATTTGCATATTGTGAATATTCGTTTATTCCTTCTTTTCACTTATGGGCCAACTAAAATGATGCAAATAAACTTGTCAGAGGTTATTAACAACATCCCTAGCAACCAATAGTAAAGTTGCCCACCCCTTCACTGTTTTCTTCCTCGAATATTAATTTTGTAGTGAGTTATTGTACAGAAGTATCAATTCCTGGACACAAAATACGGTACTTATTTTCTTTCAGGTGTTATAGTGTTACTTAAAGGTGCCCTCCCAGCTCCTCTGGGAGTAACAAATAGTGTCAGCCCTCACTAACGCCTATGGGAAATATTCCCATCAGATACCAAGACTGACTCTATTCACTCAATACAATGTACACATAGTACATTGTACAAAATTCATTAGTGTACATTCAGAATCCAGTACACATAACTCAGAAATATATATCTCACATAGTTACATAGTTAGTACGGTCGAAAAAAGACATATGTCCATCAAGTTCAACCAGGGAATTAAGGGGTAGGGGTGTGTCGCGATATTGGGGAAGGGATGGGATTTTATATTTCTTCATAAGCATTAATGTTATTTTGTTCCAGGAATGTATCTAATCCTGTTTTAAAGCTGTTAATTTTTGATGCTGTGACCAGTTCCTGAGGTAGACTGTTCCATGAGTTCACAGTTCTCATGGTAAAGAAGGCGTGCCGCCCCTTGAGACTAAACTTTTTCTTCTCCAGACGGAGGGAGTGCCCCCTCGTCCTTTGGGGGGGTTTAACCTGGAACAGTTTTTCTCCATATTTTTTGTATGGGCCATTAATATACTTATATACGTTTATCATATCCCCCCTTAAACGTCTCTTCTCAAGACTAAACAATTGTAACTCCTTTAATCGCTCCTCATAGCTAAGATGTTCCATGCCCCATATTAGTTTAATCGTGCGTCTCTGCACCCTTTCCAGCTCCGCAGTGTCCCTTTTATGGACAGGTGACCAAAACTGAACAGCATATTCCAGGTGAGGCCGTACCAATGCTTTATAAAGGGGGAGTATTATGTCCCTGTCCCTTGAGTCCATGCCTCTTTTGATACATGACAATATCCTGCTGGCTTTGGAAGCAGCAGCCTGACATTGCATGCTATTCTGTAGTCTGTGATCTACAAGTACACCCAGATCCTTCTCTACCAGTGACTCTGCCAGTTTAATCCCCCATAAGACATACGACGCATGCAGGTTATTAGTACCCAGATGCATAACTTTACATTTATCCACATTGAACCTCATTTGCCAAGTGGATGCCCAGACACTTAGTCTATCCAAGTCATCTTGTAACTTATGCACATCCTCTATAGACTGTACCGTGCTACAAAGCTTGGTGTCATCTGCAAAGATAGAAACAGAGCTGTTAATACCATCCTCTATATCATTGATAAATAAATTAAACAACAGCGGGCCCAGTACTGAACCTTGAGGTACACCACTAATTACCGGGGACCAATCAGAGTACGAATCATTGACCACCACTCTCTGGGTACGATCCATGAGCCAGTGTTCAATCCAGTTACAAACTAAAATTTCCAAACCCAAAGACCTTAACTTACCTGTCAGACGTCTATGAGGGACAGTATCAAATGCTTTAGCAAAATCCAAAAACACTATATCCACAGCCATTCCTCTGTCAAGGCTTCTACTCTCCTCTTCATAAAAGCAAATTAGATTGGTTTGACAACTTCTATCCTTAGTAAACCCATGCTGGCTATCACTTATAATACAATTATCCCCTATGTATTCCTGTATGTAATCCCTTATAAGTCCTTCAAACAATTTACCCACAATGCACGTTAGACTTACCGGTCTATAGTTTCCTGGGGAAGACCTAGAGCCCTTTTTGAAGATTGGCACCACATTTGCCTTGCGCCAGTCCCTTGGCACAATACCAGACACCAGTGAATCTCTAAATATCATGAACAGGGGTACAGATATTACTGAACTTACCTCTTTAAGAACTCTTGGGTGCAATCCATCTGGCCCTGGAGATTTGCTTACATTTATATTACTTAACTTACCTTGTACCATCTCTACATTAAGCCAGTTCAGTACATTACATGATGTGTTACCAGCACTGACCTGGCCAATGTCAGCTCCTTCTTCCCTAGTATATACAGAACTAAAGAACCCATTCAGTAGCTCCGCCTTCTCTTGATCGCCCGTGACAACCTCCCCATTATCATTATTAAGGGGTCCTACATGCTCTGTCCTTGGTTTTTTTGCATTTATATATCTAAAAAAAAATATTTAGGATTAGTTTTGCTTTCTTTGGCCACCTGTCTCTCATTTAGAATTTTTGCTGTTTTTATTACATTTTTACAGATTTTTATTAAGCTCCTTGTACTGTTTAAATGTTATAGCTGACCCATCAGATTTGAATTTTTTGAAGGCTATTTTTTTGTTGTTTATTGCTCTTTTAACATCATTTGTCAGCCATGTAGGATTTAGTTTTAATCGTTTATATTTGTTCCCCTTTGATATATATTTAGCTGTATAGTTATTTAAAGTTAATTTAAAGATGTCCCATTTACCTTCTGTATCAGTATTTGAGAACACCTCCCCCAAGTCTATGTCCTATAGTGCAGATCTCAGCCCAGGGAAATTTGCCTTTTTAAAGTTATATGTTTTTGCCTTTCCCGCCTGTCTTTGTTTTCTACATTTTAAGTGAAAAGTAACTATATTGTGGTCGCTATTACCAAGGTTTTCCCGCACAGTTACATTACCAACCAGCTCTGCGTTGTTGGAAATGATCAGATCCAACAAAGCATCACTTCTTGTTGGGTCCTCCACAAACTGGCCCATAAAATTATCCTGCAATAAATTTAGGAATTGTCGCCCCTTTATAGTTTTAGCCAACCCCGGACCCCAATCTATATCTGGATAGTTAAAATCTCTCATTATTACCACTGTACCTGCCCGGGCGGCCCTCTCTATCTCTTCAGTGATATTAGGGGGTCTGTAGATTACACCAAGCTTGCCTTAAGCTTGCGGCCTAAGTCCCTGAAATCATTTTTAAGGACACTCCACCTACCTCTTACTTTGTCATTGGTGCCAATATGTACCATGACTGCTGGGTCCTCTCCAGCCCCGCCCAACAACCTGTCAACCCGATCCGCGATGTGCCGAACTCGTGCACCAGGCAGACAACACACTGTTCAGCGATCCCGGTCTTTGTGACAGATTGCCCTGTCTGTCCCCCTAATAATCGAGTCCCCCACCACTAGTACCGGTCTGGCCTGCCCTGTACTCCTCCCTCCCTCCTTACTGGAGCAGACACCCCCCTGGCGGTCAGAGGCGGTATCCGGCTGCAGTTCTGCTAGCTCTGTAATGGCATCCCCCTCATCTGCCAAGCGGGCAAACTTGTTGGGGTGTGCCAGTTCAGGACTAGCCTCCCTGACATTTTTTCCCCTACCCCGCTTTCTAACTGTAACCCAGCTAACTGCCTGACTGTCCTGCAACTCCGTCCCACTGTCCTCCCCCACCTCTATTCCTGAGAGTGCCTGCTCAGTGAGCAGGAGACTCCTCTCCATGTTGTTAATGCTTCTCATTGTTGCCAGTCGCCCCTCTAGATGCAGGATCTGGGCTTCCAAACGGACAACTAGCACACATCTCGCACAACAATATGCACCCTCAAACTGTTGTTCAAGGATTGCATACATTGAACAGGATGTACATTGGACTGCATTTTCCAACATGGAGGCCATCTAGTTATGGGGATTTCACAAATGTATAGGCAAAAACAGACAGTCAAAATTACACTTCAAATTTTTTGTAGACCTTGTGGGTTCAGAAATTAACACTCACAGCGATCTCCACCTCCTGCTTTCAAACTCCTCTTTCACGCCCCCTCTTATACAGCAACACTCAGAAGAGCAAGCTCTCAATAAGAGTCCCAAGCTGAGATTTATACACCTGTGCCCAATCTTATCCTCCTCCCCCTAGAGGTGGAACAGAGAAAAAAAAAATGAAAAAGGGTGTTTAAACAGTTATCCCACTATGTGCAAGAGAGAAAGACCCAAAATATGAATGTGGACTATAGGCAGTCGCACCCACTCCACAGATTCACTCCGCACAACAGATAATCACAGTTTTTGAAACTCCTCTTTCACGCCCCCTCTTACACAGCAACACTTAGAAGAGCAAGCACACAACACACAACACACACAACAACATATTTCTTAGAAACTGTAACATGCTATATCTCAGTTCTATACCACTGTTTATGCACTAATATGTTCTTTTGTCTCTTAGGCTGGGTTCACACTACGTATTTGCCATTTTTCATTCCGTTTTTCTAAAGAAAACCGTATGGCAAAAAAACGGATGGAACAGTATGGAAAAAAGTTAACTGTATGTGTTTTTAAACAGTATACTGTTTTTAAAAGTGCATACAGTTGCGTCAGTTTTTATTGAAAAAAAACCCATACGTTTTTGAAAATTTTGTCCATTTTTAATGGGAGGGGTCTTGGGTGGGGACTTTAGGATTCAAATGTGCATGTGCAAAGTAAAAACGTATACGTTTTTCCCATATGGAACCGTATACATGTGCGTTTCCCATTGACGTCCATGTTAAAAAAAAACGTATGCGGTTGCAGTACAGTTTTTAAACCTATTATCTACTGGGGGCATTACCTATTACATACCTACTGGGGGCATTAACTACATCGTGGGGCATGACCTACTGCCTCCTTACAGGGACATTACCTACCTGGGAGCATTACTGGGCATTACTTAATTACTTACATTATTAACCTACTGGGGCGGGGGGGGGGGGGGTTCTAACTTATAAGGGGATTTCCTACCTACCTACTGGGGCCATTACTTAATAGGGAAGGGGAAATAACCTACCCACCACCACCCTGTTCCCCTACCCTTTCCCCCAACACACTTATCTACTTCCTTATACTATTCATAGCACCAAGGGGGACATAATTTGGGGCACTTAGGGTAGGGAACATGTGGGATAAAAAAAGTGCTGAAAAAGTGCTGAGCCTAATATGATTGTTGTCTGGCAGATTCTATGGAGATGAGTCATGGTTGGAAGAAGACTTCATGACGGTCTGAGCAAGACAAAGAAGTAAAGGAAAGAGAACGACTCCAAGAAGGCACCTCCTGTGAGTTAGTAGGTGTAACTGCACTGTAATCACTTATACGGTCTAAAGAGCCTGTGTAGAGCCTGGGTTACTACTATGTGGGCTTTGTATGGGGGAATTTTGGTTCAGTAGTTTTATTTTAATCACTATGTGGTGTATTAGTCTGACTTTTATACTGGTATTATTATTGGTAATATTGGTCTCAGTATACAGGATTTAGTCAGTAACAGTATGACGGTAATATGTACAGGTATGGTGATAATATTCCTCCTTGTATACTGGTAATATTTGTCTCAATATACTGGATTTAATCATACCAGTGTGGCGGTGATATGTATGGTGATGTTTCCTCCTTCCTTCCTCTCTGAACTAAAGGGCTCTTGTTTTTCTTGTCCTGTGTTTTAAAATATATTTTTCATAGACGATGGATAAAATAGCGGGCGGACACTGGGGGCAAACTTGGGGGTGGGCCAAGGGAGGGGGGGGCCCAGGCCTTGAGCCGTGTAAGGGGCCCCAAATTTCTGATGGCATAACCCGTGCAGCGCAGGATTACTGAGCGCCCTATATATACCGCGGAATGCGCTAAGGTATCGCGTCATCCGTCATATATATACGGCGTTCTGTGGGAAGGGTTAAGGTTAAAATGGGTTAATTAATGAGTCCTTAAGGGGTTAATACTGATATAAAGTTACACAAAGTAACCTGTTTAATGCACACGGAGGTATCAGAAGTTGCAATGGCTTTATCCAAGCATTTAAAAAATTCTTCCTTTTTGGGAGTAGCAACAGGATGGGTGGCGGTGTCTCAAAATAGTAAAGAAACAGTAAAAAGTGAAGAAATGCTTTTGTACACATTGAAAACATTTTCAGAAAATTATCCTTTTTTGAAAGTTGCAACAGGTTTTGAGTCCTGCAAGTGAAGAGGCACTGTATTTTCCCATTGTATTTTGCAACTAGATTGATGTCCCAAAATAGTAAAAATGAAATAGCTTTGTATGAAAAGCTGGAAAAAATTTTCTTTTTTGGGGATCATGGGTTGTGTATGTGTAAGCCTGGCAACATTCTGGTTCCATGCAATATTAAGGATAATACAACTATTGTTTTCTTTAAAGGGGTACTCGGGAGGCCAATGTGTTTTTTCAGTTTCAACTTACCCTTGCAGGTGAGTTTTCTTGTTATCTCTGGTCTCGTGCTTGCTCTTTGTTTGTCTTTCTTTTCCTTTCATTGCACAAGTGTGTCCATGTAGTGTAGCATCTATTTCCCTTTTGCCTTTGTTTTAGAAAATACAGCTCCCAGCATGCCTTGTAGCCTGTCTCCTGTCTTTTGCGATGCCGCCCAGCCCTATTTGTGGCCGTTTTGTTTTCTTTCCCTATAGCACTCCCATTCCCTGCCCTGTTCATTAGTATACTCATCCCACCCTCACTGTCAGCTTCTCACCCCACATCAGGAAATTAAGGAATTGTCAGCGGGGAGAAGTGATCATATGTGAAATGTGGGAGCTGCTCTGCTTCTACCCCACCCCAAAAGTAATGTCCCCGGGTTAACTGTGAGCCATTCTGCCCATGTCTGGGAATGAATGAATTGTCATCCGCAGTACGCTGTCCCCACATCCGGGAACTAATCATATGTGACCCACGGGCGCTGCTCTGCTTCCTGCCCTTTCCCCTCTCCCCCTCCAAAGCGATGTCCCCACAAGGGTTAAAGGACATCTGTACTGATGAATTTGACATATTCCTGTGCCCGGGCTGCAAAAATAAACAAAATAAACTTTGACTCACCTTTCTATGTTCCCCCGTTGCTACGGTAATGGCTTCACGGTCCTCTGCTGCGATCCTCATGCTGTCACAGAGCGTCAGCGTATCACCGGCCGTAGCGATGTCCCGCCTGGCCGGTGATAGGCTGAGCGTGCTGTCATGTAAGGAGCCGGCCCCCTGATGTGGGGAGAATGTACAGCGCTGCTGTGGCTCACAGTTAACCCTTGCGGGTACATCACTTGGGGGGGGGGGGGGGGGTTAGGAAGCAGAGCAGCGCCCACAAGTCACATGTGATTAGTTCCCTGTTGTGGGGACTGCTTGCTGCTGCTAGCAATTCCTTCATTCCCTGATGTAGGGACTGCGGGGTGAGAAGCTGGAATTGTGATAGTGCTGCGGCTGACATGTTACTAATTCCCCCACCATGGGGACCGTGTGCCCACAGGGGGAGTCATGATAGCCGATTCCCCCCACGGGCGTATGGTCCCCATGGTGGGGAAGGGGTTACATGTCAGCCGCAGCGCTGATACAGGGTATTCAGTACATTGTGAGCCGGGCGCAGGGCAAGCTGACAGCGGGACGAAACATCCATCCTCCCGCAACAATTCAATGAATATTTATTACAGGGGTGTGGAAAAGTGGCAAAACCATTGCAGGAGAAAAAAAAACAGCAACGCCTGCAAGCACTGACATCTTGTCCACAACAGTGAAAAAACATGGCCGTGAGTGTGGACGATAGTCAAAAGCAACTAGAAAAACTACTGAACTTCCGTCACAGAAAAGAGGTCAGTAAAAAACAGATATGCTCTGGACAGATGTATAACATGTGAATTACAAGGCTTTGTACCTTTTGATCAAAATGTATACTAACAACTAGTGTTGCTCGCGAATATTCGCAATTCGAATATTATTCGCGAATATCGCATATTCGCGAATTCGCGAATTTCGCGAATATAGCGCTATATATTCGTAATTACGAATATTCGTTTTTTTTTTGTTTTTTTCTTCACAGTACACATCACAGTGATCACCCCTCTCTGCTTCCAGCTTGTGTGGTGTAAAGAAGGCTGTAATACAACTGTGTGAGACTGGCGCGCGAAAATTCGCATATACGAAAATTAACATATGCGAATTTTCGCGCATGTAAAAGTTTGCATATGCTAATATTCACATATGTTAATTTTCGCATACGCGAATTTTCGCGTATGCGAAAATAAACGAGAATATAACGAATATGCGAATATTCGCGAATATATGACGAATATTCGTCCATATGTTCGCGAATATTCGCGAATTCGAATATGGCCTATGCCGCTCAACACTACTAACAACCTGTTAGTTTTTGAAATTATGCTGAGAAGCAATTAGATCATAATACAAAATTGTGGATGTGCAGCCATGTCTGTTTTTTTTCTACCTGGATTCACATTGTGTATTCTATCCCCTCCTTTTTTTTTTTTTCCACTTGGCCTGCACTCTTCCCCACCCCCTCAGCCCAACCCTATATAAGTAGCAGGTAGCTACACATGGCCCTTCGTTTTCTAGCAGCCTCCCAGTCTGACTGGGAGCACATGGTAAGTGTGCTTTACACCTTGTTCACACTGGTGTGGTGCTGTGCGGTGTCCGTTGCTGCTGCAGAGCCGTGTCTGTGGGGGGTGCGGCCCGGAGACTGGTTTGGGTGGCTCTGGGGCCGCTCTGCTAGTGGGTCATTCCCCCTGTGGGCACGATGTCACGGCGGTGGTAGGCGCCGCTCGGTGCTACACCATTTTATGCTAGGGATGTGAGGGACCCACTCCTAATAGGCCTTGATGTGACGAGTGGGCTTTGTAGCTTTTGATCAAAATGTATACTAACAACCTGTTAGTTTTTGAAATTATGCTGAGAAGCAATTAGATCATAATACAAAATTGTGGATGTGCGGCCTTGTCTGTTTTTTCTACCTGGATTCACACCTAACTTATATGCCAACAAGCTAGCATATACTGTACCTGAAAGCTACACTACCTCAGAGCTGGAGTAGATTTCAAAGCATAGCATGCATGGCAGCCACAGTACTGCATAATTCATTAAGAGGCTGTAGCTTAATCCTATGACTGTCTCATATTTTAATATTCAGGTAAATTAATTCTAGATAGATAGATAGGCAGAATACAGTTCCTGTACACGAGCCTTAGGTAATGTATACACGGCGGAATTTCCAGGCAGAATCTGCAGGAAACATTCAGCTTGGAAATTCGGCAAAATCTACTGCACATTAACCCTCATTTACTAAGAGTGGAGTGTAGGTTTCTCTGTGTTTTTTTTTTTCCTGACTGGTATTTTTCCATTGTAATTACAAATTTTATCTACTTTTGCACTTTTCTCTATGTTTTACTTTTTTTTTTTTTTACACATGAGGTGTTAGGTTTCCAGAGCTCAAATTCACCACATTTTATGTGAGAACATTATTAAAGGGGCACTCCGGGGAAGTTAATAAAAATAAAAATGCCCCAAAGCCACCACAATACTTGTTCTGTGTCCTCTGTAGTAATCCATGTGGTTTTGGCAGCTTCTTTGGCCCATGTTGTCCTGTGTGCATGCTGTGTAGTTATGTACACACTGTACAGGTCTTTTCTTTCAGACTATTCTTCCCTCCAGCAATAAATCATGCTGTGCCCTGAATGTCAGCAGTCGGTGATTAGATCTACAGCAGGAAAAGAGCAGCGCTATGTGCGGAGGAGACTGAGAATCTTTATGAGTTTCTCGCATGGCAAACACAGGGGGGGGGGAGGTGTGCCTGTGAAGCCAGAGCTCTAGACCAGACAGAAATCATGTGGTGTTGTCTTGTCTAGGTCTCACTGAGGGGTTTACACCAAGACAAGCTGGATCAGATAATGACGTCTTTCTCTCACTCACTGCATATAAATGACCGCTGAAACAGGGAAACTGCTCTGTACAGCTAATGAATGATATTTAGACAAATACATTGGTTGGTGAGAGGGAAAGGATGGGTTATGGGTTAAGTTCCCCAGAGTACCCCTTTAAGTATTTTGGGATTTTTTTAAACTGTTGTTGGTCATGCCCCTATCTAGGTGGTCATGTCTCTTATCTGAGTAGCTGTCGGAAAAAACTGTGACCACTGAAAAACAAGCAATTCAAAATCTACTCAGAAAAACTTAGTTAATGAGGCCCATTGTGTTAAATGGGGATTCTGCTGTCCCATTCACTCCCATTCTGCTGTCCCTTAAAGTCAATTGGACTTTGAATTCCATCTGGAATCTGTGTGTTGAGCAGACAGATACCCACAAATTCAACAGAAATTCCGCACACATTCTGCAAGGAATCTGCAAAAAATTCACTGCCAGCTTTGCAGAAAGGAATCTCAGAAAAGGCACAGAAATCCCTCAGTGTAAACATATCCTTAGGAGGGCAAAACTAGGCAATTGCCCACTGCTTATATTTCCTAGGGGCGTGAACATCAGGGGCAAGTTAAAACCACCATGTATTATTTTTTACTATATGGGGGTATTGTTTAGGAATTAAACAGCACTATTATGTGGGATATATGGTAGGATTATGGGTTTGTAGTACAAGAAAACAAAACATGGTCATATTGGTCTTTTTTCTCAAATAACAGCTAGTAAAGGATACAATATTGGTGGAGATTTATTAAAATCTGTCCAGAAGAGAAGTTGCTGAGTTGCCCATAGCAACCAATCAGATCTCTTCTTTTATTTTTTGAAAAGGCCTCTGAAAAATGAAAGCAATCTGATTGGTTGCTATTAGAGATGAGCGAATATAAACAGAGGAACCTGAATTCGTTACGAATTTCAGGCAATATTCGATTCGCAACGCTTCATTAAACTCAATTTTACAGCGTTCCAGGGTCCAGGACACCTAAAATGGCAGATTCCCATGTCAGTACATGGGGCAGGGGATGCTAGGAAGGTGGGAAGGGAAGGCGGGAAGGGAGGTAGGCGGGATGACCCTGAATCACATGCAGGAGGCAGCCTATCAGCATTCAGTCACAGCCCTATATAATCGGCAGCCATTTTGCGGCTGCTCATTTCATGCCATACACTGCAGAGGGATAGGACGCTGAATTGATCATAGTACAGCGTTCCACTTCCAACTGCTAGTCACATCAGCATTGTGGACAGAGAGCAGTCCAGTGCTTTGCTTGTTCTCACTGAAAAGGATTTATTCGCTAGCCATTCACCTCAGTCACTTTATTTAGCATTTTATCAGAGGGGGCAGATAGCTTTCGTTTGCCTCATACATTTCAACAAGCTGCCTCAACTCCATCAACCTTAGCAGAGGAGGCATGAATGATTTTTCAGCGCAATTCTGTGTATTTTTTCCACAAGAAATCATCTGCTGCTTATACTAGTCTGTAGATGGTATAATAACCAGCAGTTCACTCCATTCTTAATACTCCTTGACAGAGTGCAATTTTGGGTTTAATACTTTTTTTTTTGTGGTGCTGCACTGTTGTGTACTGTTGCTGTTATGCAAAAATAAGTTTTTTCAGCAGACTGTAGTGCATTTTTCTGCCCCCATACGTGCATACCATATATCTACATCAAAGCAGTGTGCTATTTTGTAGCTGTAAATCTGTAACAAGTCTAGAAACTAGGAAAGTCCAGGCAAAAGTAATCAATGGCTGGTGTTTTACGAAAATACGTTTTCCAAGTGTACTGTAGCGCATTTTTTTACCCTCATACATGCATACAACATATGCAACACAAAAAGAGAAACACAGCCGCACATCCACCATTTGTAATTTGATCTACTTGCTTCTCAGCATAATTTCAAAAACTAACAGGTTGCTAGTATACATTTTGATCAAAAAGTACAAGCCCTCTCGCCACGTCAAGGCCACCTCGTTAGAGTGGGTCCCAAGCTTGACACTGGCGTAGCGCCCGGCGGCGACCACTGCCTCCGAGACCCCATGCCAAATGGGGGGAGCGACCCAGTAGCCAGGCAGCCCCACTACTGCCCGACCAAGCGCCTGGCTCTGGGCCACTCCACCCCACAGACCACAGTGCACTTTTTTGTACCTGTTAATCTGTAACAAGCCTACATAGAGTGAAAGGCCAGGGAAAAGTAATCACTGGCTGTTGTTTTATGAGTTTTTAGGCGTATTGTAGCGCATTTTTCTGCCCTCATCAGTGCATACCACATACGTACATCTAAGTAGTGTACAATTTTGTACCTGTTAATCTGTCAAGGGCCTACATACTGTGAAAGGACAGAAAAAAGTAATCACCAGCTGGTGATTTACAAAAATACAGAGTTTTTTGGCGCATTGTAGCGCATTTTTCTGCCCTCATCAGTGCATACCACATACCTACATCAAAGTATTGTACTATTTTGTACCTGTTAATCTGTAAAGGGCCTACATACTATGAAAGGACAGACAAAAGTAATCACCGGCTGGTGTTTTACAAAAATACAGAGTTTTTAGGTGTATTGTAGCGCTTTTTTCTGCCCTCATCAGTGCATACCGCATATGTACATCTAAGTAGTGTACTATTTTTTACCTGTTAATCTGTCTAGGGTCTATATAATGTGAAAGGACAGCCAATAGTACACACCTGCTGCTGTTCTAGACAAATACTGTTTTAAGTGTAGTGAAGCGTATTGTAATCCCCTCATATACGCAATAAGTATGTCAGGCACAGTAGTGAAATTCCAATAACAAAATCCATTATATCAATTGAAAAATCTTAAATTTAAAAATCATAGATTTAAATGGTCTTGTCATGCTGCTGCCAACTCCAGGCTGAGCCATTCAGACACTATATGGTCTCCTCATGCTTCATCCAACTCCAGACTGTGGCATTAAGCCAATATATGGTTTACTGATGCTGCTGGGCCTGGGCCTGGAAAAAAATTTTTTTGTTAAGGTAGCACTAGCTACCGAAAAGCTTCAGCTTAAATTTCTAACTTTGTCATTTTTTTTCTAAGGGATTGTGAAGCCCTGGGGTCTCCTCATGTTTCAGCCAACTCCAGGCTGTGCCAGTCAGGCAATATATGGTTTACTGATGCTGCAAGGCCTGGGAATAATTTTTTTTGTTATAGTAGCACTAGCTAGCCAAACTCCAGGCTGTGCCATTCAGACACTATATGGTCTCCTCCTACTGATGCCACCTCCAGGTTCTGTCATTGTGCAGCCATGTGACATGTGACTCCTTGTTATATTAGGTCCTTTGTAGGCACACGCCGGGGCCCGGGGCACTAAAACTTGGGAGTTAAAAGTTCCATTTCAAAATCCTCAATTTCAGATTCAAAATCTTAGATTTCTGTTTAAAATTCTTATATTTTAATGGTCTCCTCATGCTTCAGCCAACTCCAGGCTGTGCCATTCAGGCAATATATGGTTTACTGGTGCTGCTGGGACTGGGTCTGGGAATAAAAATGTTGTTATGGTAGCACTAGCTACCCACAATCTTCAGTTTAAATTTCAGAATTCATCTTGTAATCTTAAGGATTGTGAAGGCCTAGTGTCTACTCATACATCTGCCAACTCCTGGATTTGACATTCAGACATTGTCAGGAACCGGACTGGAAGCGGGTAGATTATCCTCTGTGTTAGTGAGGTGATGGCGTGGGCCGTACCAGGACTGGAAGCGGGTAGTGGATCCTCTGTGTTAGTGAGGTGATGGCGTGGGCCGTACCAGGGGACCGGTTACAGGTTTTCACCAGAGCCCGCCGCAAGGCGGGATGGACTTGTTGCGTCGGGAACTCCCAGGTCGTATCCCCCGATAGCGACTCGACCTCACTAACAGCTGAGATAGGCGTAGTACATAAGGACAAGGCGAAGGCAAGGTCGGATGTAGCAAGAGGTCAAGGCAGGCGGCAGAGGTTTGTAGTCAGGGGCAACAGCAAAGGTCTGGATACACAGGCTTGGGAACACACAGAACGCTTTCTCAGGGCACTAGGGCAACAAGATCCAGCAAGGACAGGAAGGGGGAGTGGGTTATATACTATTCACAGTAATTGGAACAGATTGGGCCAGGCATCAATTAATGGTGCACTGGCCCTTTAAATCTAAGAGACCCGGCGCGCGCGCCCTAGAGAGCGGGACCACGCATGCCGGGGCTGAGAAGACAGAGGACGGGGCAGGTAACCCGAACGGGATGCGACCTGCGGGCGGGCACGTCCTGCCGCGTGGATTGCATCCCCGCCGGGGGAATCAGAGCAGTGCTCCCGGTCAGCAAGTCTGACCAGGGCGCTGCAGGAAAGAGATGAATGCGGCGAGCGCTTCGGAGGAGGAGAGGGACCCGGAGCGCTCGGCGTTACAGTACCCCCCTTAGGTCTCCCCCTCTTTTTGGAACCAAGGAATTTGTGATAAGATCCTTGTCCAAAATATTGGCCTCAGGCTCCCAGGACCTCTCTTCAGGCCCACAATTCTCCCAATCAATTAAAAAAAATCTTTTATTACCTCAGACGACCTTGGAGGCGAGGATCTCCTTGACGGAGAAGACATCAGAGGAGCCAGAAACAGGAGCAGGAACAGTGACCTTGGTAGAAAAGCGGTTAAGTATGAGAGGTTTGAGAAGAGAAACATGGAAAGAGTTAGGAAAATCGAGAGAAGAAGGAAGATGGAGCTTGCAAGAGACAGAATTGATTTGACTTTTGATTTTAAATGGCCCGAGGTACCGAGGAACAAGCTTGTAGCTAGGGACATGGAAACGGATGTATTTGGCAGAGAGCCAGACTTTGTCACCAGGGGAAAAGATAGGAGGAATTCTTCTCTTTTTGTCAGCATGTCTCTTCATGCGAGATGAGGCCAGTAGGAGCTATTTTGGGTCTCTTTCCAGATGGAGGAGAAGTCTTGAGTCAATTCGTCCACGGCAGGGACTCCAGAAGAAGTGGGAATGGGGAAGGGGGGAAGAGGATGACGGCCGTACACCACAAAAAATGGAGATTTGGAGGGAGATTCTGAATATTTGAAGTTGTACGAGAATTCAGCCCAGGGCAGAAGATCAACCCAATCGTCTTGACGGGAGGAGACAAAATGTTGAAGGCAGTCACCAAGGATCTGGTTTACTCTTTCCACTTGTCCATTGGATTGCGGATGATAGGAGGAAGAGAAATGTTATTTGATTTTTATTGACTACAAAGTGCTCTGCAAAATTTTGAAACAAATTGAACGTCTCTATCAGACACAATATGCGTGGGAAGTCCGTGGAGACAAAAAATGTGGAGAAAAAATTGTTTAGCCAATTGAGGCGCAGAAGGAAGACTTGGATGCGGGACAAAATGAGCCATTTTGGAAAAACAATCCACAACTACCCAAATGACAGTGTTGCCATGAGATACAGGAAGGTCAGTGATAAAGTCCATACCTATATGGGACCATGGTAGCTCCGGTACGGGAAGAGGAAGGAGAAGACCAGCTGGCTTCTGGCGTGGAGTTTTGTCACGTGCGCACACTGTACAGGCCCGTACGAAATCCGTCACATCTTTCTCCAGAGAGGGCACCAATAATGTTTGGTAATTAACTGTATGGACTTTTTGATTCCAGCATGACCAGCCAGGTGGGAGGAATGACCCCATTTGAGAGTTTGGAGGCGAAGACGTGGAGGAACATACATTTTTCCTGGAGGAATTGGCACTAGAGAAGCAGGGGCAAAGGTGATCAGACATTCTGGAGGTATGATGTGTTGAGGAAAGGCTTCAGATTCTGAGACATCAGTGGAACCTGATAGAGCATCTGCCCTGATATTCTTGTCCGCAGGGCGAAAATTTATCTGAAAATTGAAACGGGCAAAAAACAATGACCATCTAGCCTGGCAAGGATTTAACCGCTGGGCGGACTGGAGATAGGACAAGTTTTTATGGTCCGTGTAGATGATGATGGGATGAAGGGACCCTTCCAGAAGGTGCCTCCACTCTTTGAGTGCCAACTTGATTGCCAATCCATAACGGCAGATAGCTTGTCAGGGTCCATTTGAAGGCCTTGGCCGGACACTATGTAACCCAGGAAGGGTAGGCTGCTGCGTTCGAAGAGACATTTCTCATTCTTGGCATAAAGATGATTTTCGCGTAGGCGCTGAAGCACTTGACGGACATGGAGGCGGTGTTCTTCTAGGTTGGGGGAAAAAATGAGGATGTCATCCAGATAGACTACCACACAGGAATACAGCATGTCCCGAAAGATCTCATTGACAAAGTCCTGAAACACTGGGGGCGTTGTAAAGTCCAAGGGGCATGACAAGGTATTCGAAGTGACCATCTCTAGTATTGAAGGCGGTTTTCCATTCATCACCTTGTCGAATACGGATGAGATTATATGCACCCCTTAGATCTAGTTTGGTGAAGATTTTTGCCCCACGCAGTCGGTCAAAGAGTTCGGAGATAAGAGGCAAAGGATATCGATTCTTTACTGTCATTTTATTAAGACCGTGGTAATCTATACAAGGGCGTAGAGATCCGTCTTTTTTGGAAACAAAGAAGAATCCAGCTCCGGCTGGAGAGGAAGATTTTCGGATAAAACCTCTTTTTAGGTTTGTCACGATGCCGGCTGGCAGGTAGTGGATCCTCTGTGCCAGAGAGGGATTGGCGTGGACCGTGCTAGTGGACCGGTTCTAAGCCACTACTGGTTTTCACCAGAGCCCGCCGCAAAGCGGGATGGTCTTGCTGCGGCGGTAGTGACCAGGTCGTATCCACTAGCAACGGCTCACCTCTCTGGCTGCTGAAGATAGGCGCGGTACAAGGGAGTAGGCAAAAGCAAGGTCGGACGTAGCAGAAGGTCGGGGCAGGCAGCAAGGATCGTAGTCAGGGGCAACGGCAGAAGGTCTGGAAACACAGGCAAGGAACACACAAGGAACGCTTTCACTGGCACTAAGGCAACAAGATCCGGCAAGGGAGTGCAGGGGAAGTGAGGTGATATAGGGAAGTGCACAGGTGAACACACTAATTGGAACCACTGCGCCAATCAGCGGCGCAGTGGCCCTTTAAATCGCAGAGACCCGGCGCGCGCGCGCCCTAGGGAGCGGGGCCGCGCGCGCCGGGACAGAACAGACGGAGAGCGAGTCAGGTAGGGGAGCCGGGGTGCGCATCGCGAGCGGGCGCTACCCGCATCGCGAATCGCATCCCGGCTGGCAGCGGAATCGCAGCGCCCCGGGTCAGAGGACGTGACCGGAGCGCTGCCGCGGGGAGAGTGAAGCGAGCGCTCCGGGGAGGAGCGGGGACCCGGAGCGCTCGGCGTAACAGTACCCCCCCCTTGGGTCTCCCCCTCTTCTTAGAGCCTGAGAACCTGAGGAGCAGACTTTTGTCTAGGATGTTGTCCTCAGGTTCCCAGGATCTCTCTTCAGGACCACAACCCTCCCAGTCCACTAAAAAAAATTTTTTCCCTCTGACCTTTTTGGCAGCTAAAATTTCTTTGACCGAGAAGATGTCCGAGGAGCCGGAAACAGGAGAGGGAGGAACAGATTTGGGAGAAAAACGGTTGAGGATGAGTGGTTTGAGAAGAGAGACGTGAAAGGCATTAGGGATACGAAGAGAGGGAGGAAGAAGAAGTTTATAAGAGACAGGATTAATTTGACACAAAATTTTGAAAGGACCAAGATAGCGTGGTCCCAACTTGTAGCTAGGGACACGGAAGCGGACATATTTAGCGGAGAGCCATACCTTGTCTCCAGGGGAAAAAACGGGGGGAGCTCTTCTTTTCTTATCCGCGAACTTCTTCATGCGTGATGAAGCCTGTAAGAGAGAATTTTGGGTCTCTCTCCATATGATGGAAAGGTCACGAGAAATTTCATCCACAGCGGGCAGACCAGAGGGCAAGGGAGTAGGGAGGGGGGGAAGAGGGTGACGGCCGTACACCACGAAAAATGGGGATTTGGAGGAAGACTCAGAGACCCTGAAGTTATACGAGAATTCGGCCCATGGGAGGAGATCTGCCCAGTCATCCTGGCGGGAGGAAACAAAATGTCGCAAATAATCACCCAAGATCTGGTTAATCCTTTCTACTTGTCCATTGGACTGGGGATGATATGCAGAAGAAAAATTTAATTTAATCTTGAGTTGTTTACAGAGAGCCCTCCAGAATTTAGACACGAATTGGACGCCTCTATCCGAGACAATCTGCGTAGGCAACCCGTGAAGACGAAAAATGTGTACAAAAAATTGTTTAGCCAACTGAGGCGCAGAAGGAAGACCAGGAAGAGGGATGAAATGTGCCATTTTGGAGAATCGATCAACGACCACCCAAATAACAGTGTTGCCACGGGAAGGGGGTAAATCAGTAATAAAATCCATACCAATCAGAGACCAAGGCTGTTCGGGGACAGGCAGAGGATGAAGAAAACCAGCGGGCTTCTGGCGAGGAGTCTTATCCCGGGCACAGATAGTGCAGGCTCGCACAAAGTCCACAACATCCGTCTCCAGAGTCGGCCACCAATAGAAGCGGGAGATGAGTTGCACAGATTTCTTGATACCCGCATGACCTGCGAGATGGGAGGAGTGACCCCATTTGAGGATTCCGAGGCGTTGGCGAGGAGAAACAAAGGTCTTTCCTGGAGGAGTCTGCCTGATGGAGGCAGGAGAAGTGGAGATCAGGCAGTCAGGTGGAATGATGTGTTGCGGAGAGAGTTCAACTTCTGAGGCATCCGAGGAACGAGAGAGAGCATCGGCCCTAATGTTCTTATCGGCAGGACGAAAGTGAATCTCAAAATTAAATCGGGCAAAGAACAGAGACCACCGGGCCTGGCGAGGATTCAGCCGTTGGGCAGACTGGAGGTAGGAGAGGTTCTTGTGGTCGGTGTAGATAATAACAGGAGAACTTGATCCCTCCAGCAGATGCCTCCATTCCTCAAGTGCTAATTTAATGGCTAGAAGCTCTCGATCCCCGATGGAGTAGTTCCTCTCCGCTGGAGAGAAGGTCCTAGAGAAAAAACCACAAGTGACAGCATGCCCGGAAGAATTTTTTTGTAGAAGAACAGCTCCAGCTCCCACTGAGGAGGCATCAACCTCCAATAGGAAGGGTTTGGAAGGGTCAGGTCTGGAGAGGACGGGAGCCGAAGAAAAGGCAGACTTGAGTCGTTTAAAGGCGTCTTCTGCTTGAGGAGGCCAGGACTTGGGATCAGCATTTTTTTTGGTTAAAGCCACGATAGGAGCCACAATGGTAGAAAAATGTGGAATAAATTGCCTGTAATAATTGGCGAACCCCAAAAAGCGTTGGATAGCACGGAGTCCGGAGGGGCGTGGCCAATCTAAGACGGCAGAGAGTTTGTCTGGATCCATCTGTAGTCCCTGGCCAGAGACCAAATATCCTAGAAAAGGAAGAGATTGGCATTCAAACAGACATTTCTCAATTTTGGCATAGAGTTGGTTGTCACGAAGTCTCTGAAGAACCATACGGACATGCTGGCGGTGTTCTTCTAGATTGGCAGAAAAAATTAGGATATCGTCCAGATATACAACAACACAGGAGTATAACAGATCACGAAAAATTTCATTGACAAAGTCTTGGAAGACGGCAGGGGCGTTGCACAGTCCAAAGGGCATGACCAGATACTCAAAGTGTCCATCTCTGGTGTTAAATGCCGTTTTCCACTCGTCCCCCTCTCTGATGCGGATGAGGTTATAGGCGCCTCTTAAGTCCAATTTAGTGAAGATGTGGGCACCTTGGAGGCGATCAAAGAGTTCAGAGATGAGGGGTAAGGGGTAGCGGTTCTTAACCGTGATTTTATTAAGACCGCGGTAGTCAATGCAAGGACGTAGGGAGCCATCTTTTTTGGACACAAAGAAAAATCCGGCTCCGGCAGGAGAGGAGGATTTACGGATAAAGCCCTTTTTTAGATTCTCCTGGACGTATTCGGACATGGCAAGAGTCTCTGGGGCAGAGAGAGGATAAATTCTGCCCCGGGGTGGAGTAGTGCCCGGGAGGAGGTCGATAGGGCAATCATAAGGCCTGTGAGGGGGTAGAGTCTCAGCTTGTTTTTTGCAGAAAACATCCGCGAAGTCCATATAGGCCTTAGGGAGACCGGTTACTGGAGGAACCACAGAGTTACGGCAAGGGTTACTGGGAACCGGTTTTAGACAGTTCTTGGAACAAGAGGACCCCCAACTCTTGATCTCCCCAGTGGACCAATCCAGGGTAGGGGAATGAAGTTGAAGCCAGGGAAGTCCAAGGAGAATTTCCGAGGTGCAATTGGGGAGGACCAAAAGTTCAATCCTCTCATGATGAGATCCGATGCTCATAAGAAGGGGCTCCGTGCGGAAACGTATGGAACAGTCCAATCTTTCATTATTTACACAATTGATGTAGAGGGGTCTGGCGAGACTGGTCACCGGGATGTTGAACCTGTTGACGAGGGAGGCCAAAATAAAATTTCCTGCAGATCCAGAGTCCAAGAAGGCCACTGTAGAGAAGGAGAAGGCAGAGGCAGACATCCGCACAGGCACAGTAAGACGTGGAGAAGCAGAGTAGACATCAAGGACTGTCTCACCTTTGTGCGGAGTCAGCGTACGTCTTTCCAGGCGGGGAGGACGGATAGGACAATCTCTCAGGAAGTGTTCGGTACTAGCACAGTACAGGCAGAGGTTCTCCATACGGCGTCGTGTCCTCTCTTGAGGTGTCAGGCGAGACCGGTCGACCTGCATAGCCTCCACGGCGGGAGGCACAGGAACAGATTGCAGGGGACCAGAGGAGAGAGGAGCCGAGGAGAAGAAACGCCTCGTGCGAACAGAGTCCATATCTTGGCGGAGTTCCTGACGCCTTTCGGAAAAACGCATGTCAATGCGAGTGGCTAGGTGAATAAGTTCATGTAGATTAGCAGGAATTTCTCGTGCGGCCAGAACATCTTTAATGTTGCTGGATAGGCCTTTTTTGAAGGTCGCGCAGAGGGCCTCATTATTCCAGGACAATTCTGAAGCAAGAGTACGGAATTGTACGGCATACTCGCCAACGGAAGAATTACCCTGGACCAGGTTCAACAGGGCAGTCTCAGCAGAAGAGGCTCGGGCAGGTTCCTCAAAGACACTTCGGATTTCCGAGAAGAAGGAGTGTACAGAGGCAGTGACGGGGTCATTGCGGTCCCAGAGCGGTGTGGCCCATGACAGGGCTTTTCCGGACAGAAGGCTGACTACGAAAGCCACCTTAGACCTTTCAGTGGGAAACAGGTCCGACATCATCTCCAGATGCAGGGAACATTGGGAAAGAAAGCCACGGCAAAACTTAGAGTCCCCATCAAATTTATCCGGCAAGGATAAGCGTATCCCAGGAGCGGCCACTCGCTGCGGAGGAGGTGCAGGAGCTGGCGGAGGAGATGACTGCTGAAGCTGTGGTAGTAACTGTTGTAGCATAACGGTCAGTTGAGACAGCTGTTGGCCTTGTTGCGCTATCTGTTGTGACTGCTGGGCGACCACCGTGGTGAGGTCAGCGACAACTGGCAGAGGAACTTCAGCGGGATCCATGGCCGGATCTACTGTCACGATGCCGGCTGGCAGGTAGTGGATCCTCTGTGCCAGAGAGGGATTGGCGTGGACCGTGCTAGTGGACCGGTTCTAAGCCACTACTGGTTTTCACCAGAGCCCGCCGCAAAGCGGGATGGTCTTGCTGCGGCGGTAGTGACCAGGTCGTATCCACTAGCAACGGCTCACCTCTCTGGCTGCTGAAGATAGGCGCGGTACAAGGGAGTAGGCAAAAGCAAGGTCGGACGTAGCAGAAGGTCGGGGCAGGCAGCAAGGATCGTAGTCAGGGGCAACGGCAGAAGGTCTGGAAACACAGGCAAGGAACACACAAGGAACGCTTTCACTGGCACTAAGGCAACAAGATCCGGCAAGGGAGTGCAGGGGAAGTGAGGTGATATAGGGAAGTGCACAGGTGAACACACTAATTGGAACCACTGCGCCAATCAGCGGCGCAGTGGCCCTTTAAATCGCAGAGACCCGGCGCGCGCGCGCCCTAGGGAGCGGGGCCGCGCGCGCCGGGACAGAACAGACGGAGAGCGAGTCAGGTAGGGGAGCCGGGGTGCGCATCGCGAGCGGGCGCTACCCGCATCGCGAATCGCATCCCGGCTGGCAGCGGAATCGCAGCGCCCCGGGTCAGAGGACGTGACCGGAGCGCTGCCGCGGGGAGAGTGAAGCGAGCGCTCCGGGGAGGAGCGGGGACCCGGAGCGCTCGGCGTAACAAGGTTTTCCTGAATGTATTCAGACATGGCTTGCGTTTCAGGAGCAAAGAGAGGGTAAATCCTTCCACGGGGCGGAGTGGTACCAGGGAGCAAGTCGATAGGACAGTCATAGGGTCTATGTGGAGGTAAGGCCTCTGCTTGCTTTTTACAAAAAACGTCTGATAAAAGGCCTTAGGAAGACCAGACAATGGAGAAGCGATGGAGACTTGATTGACCGAAACCGACTTAAGACATCGCTTGTGGCAGGAAGTTCCCCAACTCTTAACGTCCCCAGTGGCCCAGTCGAGGATAGGTGCGTGACGCTGGAGCCAGGGCAAGCCAAGAAGAATTTCTGAAGTACAGTTGGGCAATACGAAAAATTACATTTTTTTCAAGATGGTGAACTCCAATGTTCATGAGCAGGGGTTTGGTGCGGTAATGCACGGTGCAGACCAGTCTCTCTCCATTCACCGAGGCAATGAAGAGAGATTTGACGAGACGGGTAACAGGAATATTGTACCTGTTGATGAGTGAGGCTTTAATGACATTTCCTGCTGACCCAGAGTCCAGAAAGGCTTCAGCAGGGAAGGAAGACTTAGTGGGCAAGGAAATCCGTACTGGAATAGTAAGACGTGCAGAGGAAGAGTTCACACCTAGCATCGCCTCACCCACGTTCACTAGGTGCATGCATTCTCTCTGATGCGGAGGAGGAAAAGGACAGTCCCTTAGGAAATGCTCAGAGCTCACACAGTAAAAGCACAGGTTCTCGTTCCTACGGGGAGTCCTCTCTTGTTGGGTCAGGCGAGACCGGTCCACTTGCATGGCCTCCTCGGCAGAAGGCTTAGTAACAGGTTGCAATGGATGCTGGAAGAGAGGAGGCAGGCGCGGATTACGCCTGGTGTGAACAAGATCCTTTTCCTGGCGAAGCCCCTGGCGTCTTTCAAGGTAGCGCATATCAATGCGGGTAGCCAAGTGGATGAGTTCCGTCAGGGAGGAGGGTATCTCTCGTGCGGCCAGACAATCCTTGATGTGGCTGGATAAACCTTTCTTGAAGGTCGCGCAAAGAGCCTCATTATTCCAGGCCAACTCAGAGGCCAGAGTACAGAACTGTATGGCATATTTGCCCACTGTAGAGTCTCCTTGGACGAGGTTCAGCAAGGCTGTTTCAGCGGAAGAGGCACGGGCAGGTTCCTCAAAGACACTGCATACCTCGGTGAAGAAGGACTGAATGGTAGCAGTGGCAGGATCGTTGCGGTCTCAAAGCGTTGTGGCCCAGGACAAGGCCTTTCCAGATAGCAGACTGACCACGAATGCCACCTTAGACCGTTCAGTGGGAAAGTGGTCCGACATGATCTCCAGGTGCAGCGAACACTGGGTCAGGAATCCACGGCAGAGCTTAGAATCCCCATTAAACTTGTCAGGTAGAGACAGGCGGATTCTGGACGTGGAAGCGGCAGCTCGTTGTGGAGGAGATGCTGGAGCTGGCGGAGGAGATAGAAGCTGCTGAAACATAGTAGTCAATTGCGACAGCTGCTGTCCTTGTTGGATGATCTGCCGGGACTGCTGGGCGATCACGAGGCTTGGCAGCGGTACCTCAGCGGGATCCATGGCCGGATCTACTGTCAAGAACCGGACTGGAAGCGGGTAGTGGATCCTCTGTGTTAGTGAGGTGATGGCGTGGGCCGTACCAGGGGACCGGTTCTAAGAAGTTACTGGTTTTCACCAGAGCCCGCCGCAAGGCGGGATGGACTTGCTGCGGCGGTAACTCCCAGGTCATATCCCCCGATAGCGACTCGACCTCACTAACAGCTGAGATAGGCGTAGTATACAAGGACAAGGCGAAGGCAAGGTCGGATGTAGCAAGAGGTCAAGGCAGGCGGCAGAGGTTCGTAGTCAGGGGCAACAGCAAAGGTCTGGATACACAGGCTTGGGAACGCACAGAACGCTTTCTCAGGGCACTAGGGCAACAAGATCTGGCAAGGACAGGAAGGGGGAGTGGGTTATATACTATTCACAGTAATTGGAACAGATTGGGCCAGGCACCAATTAATGGTGCACTGGCCCTTTAAATCTGAGAGACCCGGAACGCGCGCACCCTAGAGAGCAGGACCGCGCGTGCCGGGGCTGAGCAGACAGAGGACGGGGCAGGTAACCAGAACGGGATGTGACCCGCGGGCGGGCACGTCCCGCCGCGTGGATTGCATCCCCGCCGGGGGAATCAGAGCAGCGCTCCCGGTCAGCGAGTCTGACCGGGGCGCTGCAGGAAAGAGATGAACGCCGTGAGTGCTCCGGAGGAGGAGAGGGACCCGGAGCGCTCGGCGTTACAGACATTATATGGTCTCCTCATGCTTCAGCCAACTCCAGGATGTGCCGTTCAGGCAATATATGGTTTACTGATGCTGCTGGGACTGGGTCTGGGAATAAAAATGTTGTAATGGTAGCACTAGCTACACAAAATCTTTGGTTTAAATTTCAGCATTCAATTTGTAATCTTAGGGATTGTGAAGGCCTAGTGTCTACTCATGCTGCTGCCAACTCCTGGATGTGCCATTCAGACAATATATGGTCTCCTTATGCTTCAGCCAACTCCAGGCTGTGCCATTCAGGCAATATATGGTTTACTGATGCTGCTGGGACTGGGTCTGGGAATAAAAATTTTGTTATGGTAGCACTAGCTACCCAAAATCTTCGGTTTAAATTTCAGAATTCATCTTGTAATCTTAGGGATTGTGAAGGCCTAGTGTCTACTCATGCTGCTGCCAACTCCTTGATGTGCCATTCAGACACTATATGGTCTCCTCATGCTTCAGCCAACTCCAAACTGTGCCATTCAGGCAATATATGGTTTACTGGTGCTGCTGGGATTGAGTCTGGGAATAAAAATTTTGTTATGAGAGCACTAGCTATCCAAATCTTCGGTTTAAAATTCAAACTTAGTTTTTTTTTTCTTAAGGATTGTGAAGCTCTGGTGTCTACTCATGATGCTGCCAACTCCAGGCTGTGCAATTCAGGCAATATATGGTTCACTGATGCTGCTGGGCCTGGGAATGAAAACTTTTGTTATGGTAGTACTAGGTACCCAAAATATTGACTTTAAATTTCAAACTTCGTCTTTTTTTCTTAGGGATTGTGAAGGCCTGAGGTCTCCTCATGCTTCAGCCAACTCCAGGCTGTGCCATTCAGACACTATATGGTCTCCTCCTACTGATGCCACCTCCAGGCTCTGTCATTTTGCTGCCATGTGACATGTGATTATATGTGACTATTTCCACATAGTGAAAAAAAAATACCCATGTATTTTATTTACATTCGTAAGATTATAGCTAAAAATATAAGTGTAAATAATGAACCCAGCCATATTGTCAGTAAATGATACCTGAAATTTGATCAATATGAAAATGTTACTTTGAACAGATAATGCACACTTTTCAAAGTTTCAGACATTTTGAAAATTAAACATATTTTAGCTATAATCCAGAGCTGACTCATTTCCAATGCACAACTAAATCCCTATTCTGAGAGATTGTCATAAAGCTAATAAAGGACTCAGCAAATGGCTACTCAGGAATAAGGACAGAATGTAATTGCATTATCAAAGCAGCTAACAGTAGGGCAGACAATCCAGTTTCTCAAAGTTTAGCAGAAATGTATTCAAAATACAGAAGCACTTTTTATAAAAGTCTTGTGATAAATAAAATACCATTTATTAATCCTCGGCATGCCATAGAGACCTAGGACTAGGACAGACCAACTATGAGAGTTGTTCTTTTTTTCTGGTTGTATAGTATTTGTTTATTATTGTTATTTTGTGCATTTATCAATTCTCACATATTACCAATGTTTACCGTTTGGTGAAGTTTGAAAAGATTACCACATGCAGTTTAAATCACCCTGAAGAAATGTATCCACACACAATATACTATGTACCCAGAAAGCAGGGATGGCTTGAGGTGTATGTAGAATTTGGGTTACAGCCACAGTGGACCAGCTATCTCACATTGAGAAGCATAAAGCATATTTATCCAGACTGCCACTGGCCTCCCAACTCTAGTGTGCCCTGGCATATGCCCAAATTGGCCTGGAGTAGATGCTGGCACTGCAGGAACATAATACATATTTTTCAAATTTGCATGAAATGTTTATATATATATATATATATATATATATATACAAGAAGTGAACAGTATAATACGCATCAGCACTCACCTATTTTTATAATGCAATTATACTGTGGTAACATAAAGTACAGAGAAGCTACCTCCTGCATCATCACATATGCCAGCCTATAAAACAAATGGTGTTTATTTGGTAGACATGGGTATAGCATTGTTGCTACCCCGAGGCTAAGTTTCCACTTGGTTTTTTTTCTGGCAGTTTTTGAGCCAAAGTCAGAAGTGGATCCATAAGGGAGGAGAAGTGTAAGTCCTTCCTTTATATGTCCTATTCCTTTTGAATACATTTGTGGCCTTGGCTAAAAAACTGCAGTGGCAGTATTCCAAAAACTGTCAGAAAAAAAAAAAAAAAAAAAAAAAGTGGAAACTTATCCCTACTCATATGCAACAAGTTTAACATTTTCTACAAACCTTGAAACATGATACATGCTGGTCAATAGTGTGGTCTAAAATATTTTCTGTAGAATATGCATTTCCTTACTACTTGTTTTATCTGTTTCATCATTTGTCACACAGCTTTTAGTTCATCATCCCCGGGATTCTCAGTGGTAAGGATGGTCCCAGTATTGGTGCAAGTATCTTTCTGCCGCAGCTAAATTACATTTCTGTATTTTGTAAAACTGAAAAAATATAGATAAATGGAACTACCAAGCTAGAAGGGATCTAAGCTGACAGGGCTTGTCTCTACTGTAAATAATAAAATAAAATGTAACAGTGGATTTTTTTTTTTTTGTACAGACTTTAGAAAATTTCACGAAATTTAAGTCCTTCCCTTTGCTATGGGTTTTTTCCACTCCGTGCCACTCTTTTAACTAATCTAACGCACTGTACATAAGTAAAAAAGGCACATTTAGTTCTGTCCTCAGCATGTTCTCAGTAAGAGTGGTTGGAATTTGCATTCTTGTACCTCTTGTACTCTGTGATCACAGAAGTTCTTTTTTTTTCATTTATATAAAATTGTACAGATTTTGCTATTTAAATAGGATATTAGACAGGGGCTACAATGTGACAGGGGTCACAAGAACAAATATAGCTGTGTCACTTTGCATGGATCGTGTTATGCTGGGACTAAGGTAACTAAATTGGTTTGGGTTGTGGGTTGCAGCATGTCCCCTTTCACTGGCCTTAGCTGCAGTGTAGCATGATCATTGTAGTGTGACACAGCATTTGGTGGTCATGTCCCCCCTGTCGTAGTCGAAACCACCCTGTTACCCAAGCCTTAGTTTTCAAGTGTATTGCAGCATTCATAGAGCAAACATGAAATGAAAGGAAAACATTTTAATTTCTCATCTTGCTCTGGTAAAATGAAAGTGGAGCTCCGATTGGTTGCTATGGGCAACAAAGAGAATCTTCCCCATTGTTCATCTATAAATCCACTCCTAATGTCTGAACATATTCATTTGTACACTTATTTCACATATTCCAGCAATAGTGGTCCAGATTTCTTAGACTGGATGAATTACAACTTCCTTTAGGTTAAGATTCAACTTGTTTTTTTTTTTTTTTCCAAAATTCCAATATGAGCAGCACAGCACACCAGGTAGCCAGAAGAGATGATGTTGGGGTGCAAGCAAACTAGAGCCTCAGCCGGCTGGCTCCTTCAAAAAGCTTGAAAAAGCTAGCGTGAGGCTGGTGAAACGTTGTCTGTAATACATCATGGAATAAACCTCTTCCCTTTGTATTGAATCCGGTGGTGTGCTGCATCTATTTTGGATATATATTTTATATATATATATATATATATATATATATATATATATATATATATATATATATATATATATATATATATATCCCACCACTGCTGGACAACAACAAGTCGAGTTATTTTTTCCTCTCCATCAAAAAATTAATTTGTCCTACCATAAAATACTTGTATGTATATCCGGAAATTCCAATCTTCCATTCTCTTTCGTTTGACATAAATTCTCAATTTAATTCTCATTCTTTTTGTACCCCAGATCAATGAATTAAAATTTTTTATAATTTTTTAACCCCTTTTTTTCAGTTTTTGCAGTTTAGTTTTTTCCTCCTTACTTTTTAAAAATCATAACCCTTTCAATTTTCCACCTAAAAATACATATTATGGCTTATTTTTTGCGTCACCAATTCTACTTTGCAGTGACATTAGTCATTGTACCCAAAAAATCCACGACGAAACGGAAAAAAAATCATTGTACGACAAAATCGAGGAAAAAATGCCATTTGCTAATTTTGGGAGCTTTCATTTCTACGCAGTGCATATTTAGGTAGAAATGGCACCTTATCATTATTCTGTAGGTCCATACGGTTAAAATGGTACCTTACTTATATAGGTTTCATTTTGTCATACTTCTGGAAAAAATCATAACTACATGCAGGAAAATGTATACATTTAAAAATGTCCTATTCTGACCCCTATAACTTTTTTATTTTTCCACGTACAGGTCGGTATGAGGGCTCATTTTTTGCACCGTGGTCTGAAGTTTTTATCGGTACCCTTTTTGTTTTGATTGGACTATTTGATCACTTTTTATTCATTTTTTAATGGTATAAAAAGTGACCAAAAATAAGCTTTTGCACGTGGCGATACCACATATGTTTATTTTTATTTACACTGTTTTATTTTTTTTATGGGAAAAGGGGGGTGATTCAAACTTTTATTAGGGAAGGGGTTAAATGATCTTTATTAACACTTTTTTGTAAACTTTTTTTTTGCAATGTTATAGCTCCCATAGGGACCTATAACACTGCACACACTGATCTTTTACACGTGTATTAACATGCCTGTGATCAGTGTTATCGGCGCTTGACTGCTCCTGCCTCCTGATCTCAGGCACAGAGCAGTCATTCACCTATCGGACACCGAGGAGGCAGGTAAGGTCCCTCCCGGTGTCCTGTAAGCTGTTCGGGACGCCGCGATTTCACCACGGCCGTCCCGAACAGCCCGACTGAGCAGCCGAGATACTTTCACTTTCGCTTCAGGCGCAGCGGTCAGCTTTGATCGCCGCGTCTGAAGGGTTAATACAGGGCATCACCGCGATCAGTGATGTCCTGCATTAGCAGCGGGTCCTGGCCGTTAATGGCCGCCGGGACCGACGCGATATGACACGGGGTCACTGCGTGACCCTGCGGCATGTCGCGGGAGCCGGCGGAGAACGTAAATATACGTCCTTCCTCGTTAAAGGGGTTCTCCGGTGCTTACACATCTTTCCCCCTAAGATGCCTGATCGCGATAAGATGCTTGATCGCGGGAGTCCCGCAGCTGGGGACCCCCGGGATCATGCACGCGGCACCCCACGGAGCATGACGTCACACGGGGGCGGAGGCGTGACGTTACATGCCGCCGGCCCGGTGGACGCCTGTAATCAGTCCCGGAGCGAACACGCTCTGGGGACTGATTACAAACGGGGTGCCACGTGCATGATCCCGGGGGTCCCCAGCGGCGGGACTCCCGCGATCAGGCATCTTATTCCCTATCCTTTGGATAAGGGAAAAGATGTGTAAGCACCAGAGAACCCCTTTAAGGGGTTAAACAGCTTTGTTTCACACCAAATCGGTGCTGACCCAAATACATACAAGATTTTGGGCATCAGAACTGAATTAATATAATCTTTTCTGCTTTTGACAAATTTAAATCATTATTTATTCACCATATATTCACTTTCTTTTCTATTTCCTTAATTAATTTTAGAGTGTTTACCTTAGGGTATTTTCCTATCTCCCTTGATAGATATACCCCCAGATATTTGAAACTCTCTCCCTTTTTTATTAGTCTTAACCAGTGTATCTGCCTTATATTTTCTTCTCCCAATAGCATAATTGTTGATTTCAACCAATTGATTGCTAATCCAGAAAATTTACCATATTTATAATTTCTATTATTTTTGACAAAGATTTTTGGGGATCCTCCACAAACAACAGAATATCATCTGAATGCATTGTAATCTTGTCCCCTCTCCCCCCCCCCCCCCCGCTCCAAATCCCACTATTAAAGAATCCTCCCTTATACTACCTGCCAGTGGTTGAATAACCATCGCAAATAGCAAGGGAAACAGGGGACAACCCTGCCTGGTCCCCCTGGATAACATAAATCCTTTCAAACTCAAACCATCTATAGTTATCTTACCCCTTGCCTTTAAATACATCAACTTAATTATTTCAATCAAATCTCCTCACAAACCATATTTCCCAATGCTCCCCAAAGGAAATCCCACTCCACCCTGTCAAAAGCTTTAACCCTGTCCAAAAACAGGATGGAGTGGGATTCCCATCTATCACTCCAAATAAATCCACACTGGTCTTTATTTATTAATCCTGGTATAATTCTCTGTATTCTATTAGCTAAAGCTTTTGCTACAATTTTAATATTAGTATTCAACAGTGATATTGGTCTATAGGACTCTATTTCCTCCTCTTTCTTATCCGGTTTTAACAATAGTATTATATTGGCTTCACTCATTGATCTTGGCAATTCTCCACTTATGAGAGAACTATTTATAACTCTAACCAATGCCGAAACCTCCCCGAATTTTCAATAAATTTCAAAGGGGAATCCGTCACCTCCTGGAGACGTCTTCCCTCTAATTGTATCCTGGGCTTTATATAATTCATCCACAGTTAATGGACCATTAAGTACCTCCAACTCCTCATCTGGAACTTTAGGCAGCTCAATTCCATCTAGATAATTTTTTAATTCCCATTGACTAAATTCAGATTCTGATTTATATAATAACTCAAAATATCTGTAAAATTCTTGAATGAAATCCTTGGGGTTATTCAGTATCTTGTCTTTCCTATTTTTAATAGCCTGAATGATTCTTTTCCCCTGTTGATTACTAATTAAAGCCATTCATCTTTTGTTAGGTTTCCCCATATCCATAAATCTCTGTTGACCTTTAAAGTTTATTTTGGTTTGTGGATGCTCACCCTGTTCCCACAAGGCTCAGATGTCAGCAAGGCGGTGGTGGAGTCATGTTTTGGGCCGTAATCATGGGAAGAGAGCTGGTAGGCTCCTTTAGGGTCCCCGAAGGTGTAAAGATGACCTCTACAAAGTATGTGGAGTTTTTGAGTTACCACTTTCTTCCCTGGTACAGAATGCTTTCTGTAATAAAATCCTTTTCATGCATGACAATCAAACATCTTATGCTTCAAAGAATACCTCTTCATCGCGAATCGCATCCCGGCTGGGAGTAATATCGCAGCGCACCCGGTCAGCAGGTCTGACCGGGGCGCTGCGAATGAGAGAAAGCTGCGAGCGCTCCGGGGAGGAGCGGGGACCCGGAGCGCTCGGCGTAACAGTACCCCCCCCTCTTGGGTCTCCCCCTCTTTTTGGAGCCTGAGAACCTGAGGATAAGACTTTTGTCCAGGATGTTGTCCTCAGGTTCCCAGGATCTCTCCTCAGGGCCGCAATTCTCCCAGTCGACCAAGAAGAATCTTTTACCTCTGACCGTCTTGGATGCTAGAATCTCCTTCACAGAAAAGACGTCAGAAGATCCGGAAACTGGAGTGGGAGAAACAACTTTGGGAGAGAAGCGGTTAAGGATGAGTGGTTTAAGGAGAGAGACATGGAAGGCATTGGGAATACGGAGAGAAGGAGGAAGAAGGAGTTTGTAAGAGACAGGGTTGATCTGGCACTTGATTTTGAAAGGACCAAGATAGCGTGGTCCCAGTTTACAACTGGGGACACGAAAGCGGACATATTTAGCGGAGAGCCATACCTTGTCTCCGGGAGCAAAAATGGGGGGAGTTCTTCTTTTTTTATCAGCAAATCTTTTCATCCGGGATGAAGCCTGTAAAAGAGAATTTTGGGTCTCTTTCCATATGGTGGAAAGATCACGAGTCACTTCATCCACAGCGGGCAAACCAGAGGGCAAGGGAGTAGGGAGGGGAGGAAGAGGGTGACGGCCGTACACCACGAAAAATGGGGATTTAGCAGAAGATTCGGAGACTCTGAAGTTGTATGAGAATTCGGCCCATGGTAGAAGATCTGCCCAGTCATCCTGGCGGGAGGAAACAAAATGCCGTAAATAGTCACCCAGGACCTGATTAACTCTTTCTACTTGCCCATTGGATTGGGGATGATAAGAAGAAGAGAAGTTTAATTTGATCTTGAGCTGTTTACAGAGGGCCCTCCAGAATTTAGACACGAATTGGACGCCTCTATCTGAGACGATATGCGTGGGCAAACCGTGAAGGCGAAAAATGTGTACAAAAAATTGCTTTGCCAACTGAGGCGCTGAAGGAAGACCAGGAAGAGGAATAAAATGTGCCATCTTGGAAAATCGATCAACGACCACCCAAACAACTGTGTTGCCACGGGATGAGGGCAAGTCCGTAATAAAGTCCATACCAATCTGTGACCAAGGCTGTTCAGGAACAGGCAGAGGATGAAGGAGACCAGCAGGCTTCTGGCGAGGAGTCTTATCCCGGGCACAGACAGTACAGGCCCGCAAGAAATCAATAACATCAGTCTCCAGAGTCGGCCACCAATAAAATCGAGAGATGAGTTGCAAGGATTTTTTGATGCCCACATGGCCTGCGAGGTGGGAGGAGTGTCCCCATTTGAGAATCCAGAGACGCTGGCGTGGAGAAACGAAGGTCTTCCCTGGAGGAGTTTGCCTGATGGAAGCTGGAGAAGTGGAGATCAGACAGTTCGGAGGAATGATGTGTTGCGGAGAGACCTCTACTTCAGAGGCATCAGAAGAACGAGAGAGGGCATCAGCCCTAATGTTCTTGTCAGCAGGGCGAAAATGGATTTCAAAGTTAAAACGGGCAAAGAACAACGACCACCTAGCCTGGCGAGGGTTCAGTCGTTGGGCAGACTGGAGATAGGAGAGATTCTTGTGATCAGTGTATATGATAACTGGAAATTTTGATCCCTCCAGCAGGTGCCTCCATTCCTCAAGCGCCAATTTAATGGCCAGTAGTTCTCGATCCCCGATGGAATAGTTTCTCTCCGCCGGGGAGAAGGTCCTAGAAAAAAAAACACAAGTCACAGCATGCCTGGAAGAATTTTTTTGTAGAAGGACAGCTCCAGCTCCCACTGAGGAGGCATCTACCTCCAATAGGAAGGGTTTAGATGGGTCAGGTCTGGAGAGCACGGGAGCGGAAGAAAAGGCAGACTTGAGATGTTTAAATGCGTCTTCCGCTTGGGGGGACCAGGACTTGGGATTGGCATTTTTCTTGGTTAAAGCCACGATAGGAGCCACAATAGTGGAAAAGTGTGGAATAAACTGTCTGTAATAATTGGCGAACCCCAAAAAACGTTGGATAGCACGGAGTCCGGAGGGGCGTGGCCAATCTAAGACGGCAGAGAGTTTATCTGGGTCCATTTGTAGTCCCTGGCCAGAGACCAAGTATCCTAGGAAAGGAAGAGATTGACATTCAAAGAGACATTTCTCCATTTTGGCATAAAGTTGATTGTCACGAAGTCTCTGAAGAACCATGCGGACATGCTGGCGGTGTTCTTCTAAGTTGGCAGAAAAAATCAGAATATCGTCCAGATAAACCACAACACAGGAATATAGGAGATCACGAAAAATTTCATTAACAAAGTCTTGGAAGACGGCAGGGGCGTTGCTTAGGCCAAAGGGCATGACCAGATACTCAAAGTGTCCATCTCTGGTGTTAAATGCGGTCTTCCATTCGTCCCCCTCCCTGATGCGGATGAGATTATAAGCACCTCTTAAGTCCAGTTTGGTAAAGATGTGGGCACCTTGTAAGCGATCAAAGAGTTCCGAGATAAGAGGTAAGGGGTAGCGTTTTTTTACCGTGATTTTATTAAGTCCGCGGTAATCAATACAAGGACGTAGGGAGCCATCTTTTTTGGACACAAAAAAAAAAAATCCAGCTCCGGCAGGAGAGGAGGACTTGCGGATAAACCCCTTTTTTAAATTCTCCTGGATGTACTCCGACATGGCAAGAGTCTCAGGAGCAGACAGAGGATAGATTCTGCCCCGGGGTGGGGTAGTACCCGGGAGGAGGTCAATAGGACAGTCATAAGGCCTGTGAGGAGGCAAAGTCTCAGCTTGCTTTTTGCAAAAAACGTCAGAATAGTCCATATAAGCCTTAGGAAGACCGGATACAGGGGGAACCACAGGGTCACGGCAAGGAGTACTGGGAACCGATTTAAGACAGTCCTTGTGACAAGAAGTACCCCAGTTCTTGATTTCTCCTGTGGACCAATCAAGGGTAGGGGAATGGCGTTGAAGCCACGGTAATCCAAGAAGAATTTCAGAAGTGCAGTTGGAGAGGACCAAAAATTCAATTTTTTCGTGATGAGGTCCGATGCACATTAGGAGAGGTTCCGTGCGGTAACGCACGGTACAGTCCAATCTTTCATTGTTAACAGAATTGATGTAGAGGGGTCTGTCGAGACTGGTCACCGGGATGTTGAACCTGTTGATGAGAGAGGCCAAAATAAAATTTCCTGCAGATTCGGAATCCAAGAAGGCCGTAGCAGAGAAGGAGAAGGTAGAGGAAGATATCCGCACAGGCACAGTAAGGCGTGGAGAAGCAGAGTAGACATCAAGAACTGTCTCATCTTTGTGCGGAGTCAGCATATGTCTTTCCAGGCGGGGAGGACGGATAGGACAATCTTTCAAGAAGTGTTCGGTACCGGCACAGTACAGGCATAGGTTCTCCATGCGGCGTCGTGTCCTCTCTAGAGGTGTCAAGCGAGACCGGTCAACTTGCATAGCCTCCACGGTGGGAGGCACAGGGACGGATTGCAGAGGACCAGAGGAGAGAGGAGCCGGGGAGAGAAACCGCCTTGTGCGAACAAAGTCCATATCCTGGCGGAGCTCCTGACGCCTTTCGGAAAAACGCATGTCAATGCGGGTGGCAAGATGAATAAGTTCATGCAGGTTAGCAGGAATTTCTCGTGCGGCCAGCACATCTTTAATGTTGCTGGATAGGCCTTTTTTAAAGGTCGCGCAGAGGGCCTCATTATTCCAGGATAATTCGGAGGCAAGAGTACGGAATTGGATGGCGTACTCGCCAACAGAAGAATTACCCTGCACAAGGTTCAGCAGGGCAGTCTCAGCAGAAGAGGCTCGGGCAGGTTCCTCAAAGACACTTCGGATCTCCGTGAAGAAGGAGTGTACAAAGGCAGTGACAGGGTCATTGCGGTCCCAGAGCGGTGTGGCCCATGACAGAGCTTTCCCAGACAGAAGGCTGACTACGAAAGCCACCTTAGACCTTTCAGTTGGAAACTGGTCCGACATCATCTCCAAGTGCAGGGAACATTGCGAAAGAAAGCCACGGCAAAACTTAGAGTCCCCATCAAATTTATCCGGCAAGGATAATCGTAAGCCGGAAGCGGCCACTCGCTGCGGAGGAGGTGCAGGAGCTGGCGGAGGAGATTGTTGCTGGAGCTGTGGTAATAGCTGCTGTAGCATCACGGTCAGTTGAGACAGCTGGTGACCTTGTTGCGCTATCTGTTGCGACTGCTGGGCGACCACCGTGGTGAGGTCGGCGACAACTGGCAGTGGGACTTCAGCGGGATCCATGGCCGGATCTACTGTCACGATTCGGCTGGCTGGAGGTGGATCCTCTGTGCCAGAGAGGGATTGGCGTGGACCGTGTTGGTGGACCGGTTCTAAGTTGCTACTGGTATTCACCAGAGCCCGCCGCAAAGCGGGATGGTCTTGCAGCGGCGGTAGCAACCAGGTCGTATCCACCAGCAACGGCTCAACCTCTCTGACTGCTGAAGATAGGCGCGGTACAAGGGAGTAGACAAGAGCAAGGTCGGACGTAGCAGAAGGTCAGGGCAGGCAGCAAGAATCGTAGTCAGGGGCAACGGCAGGAGGTCTGGAACACAGGCTAGGAACACACAAGGAAACGCTTTCACTGGCACAATGGCAACAAGATCCGGCGAGGGAGTGCAGGGGAAGTGAGGTATAAGTAGGGAGTGCACAGGTGAGAATACTGATTAGGCCTGCTGCGGCAATCAGTGGCGCAGCGGCCCTTTAAATGGCAGAGACCCGGCGCGCGCGCGCCCTAAGGAGCGGGGCCGTGCGCGCCGGGACAACACAGACGGGGAACGGGTCAGGTACGGGAGCCGAGATGCGCATCACGAGCGGGGGCGTCCGGCATCGCGAATCGCATCCCGGCTGGGAGTAATATCGCAGCGCACCGGGTCAGCAGGTCTGACCGGGGTGCTGCGAATGAGAGAATGCTGCGAGCGCTCCGGGGAGGAGCGGGGACCCGGAGCGCTCGGCGTAACAAGTTCAAATGTTTTTAAAAGTTTGATTGAAATAGCTTTTGATTTCAGTAAATAAGCTGCAACTGCAAAAAAATGACAACATTCAGTTCTTTACAACCTATTAAGTGTTTTGAAACTTACTGTGCATAATAATTTGTAACAGTGCATTGTATGTTTTTTTTTATTTAAAAAAAAAATATATATATACTGTTATCGTTATTAGGTTTGTTCAATAAAATTTGAATTATACTCTTAATAGGTGATAATATGAGAATTATGCTGACTGTTATTTACATCAATTAATTGGGTAAATGAGAAAAATATCATTCGCATCATAATTTGGAACAGGGTGTATTTACCGTAGGTACTACTATTATCAGCATGGAACAGACTGTTCCATGCTGGGAGCTACTGTAGTACCTGTACTAATAGACAGACACCCGATGCAGTTGTCCTTTAAATTGCATTCTTCACCCACATAGTGAAGCAACTCATCAGCAGCAGGCAGACCTGGAGCAGGACCTGAACCAGCAGGTGGTGGCATATCTTGACATGACCAACACACCTTGAAGATCCACTGGACTTCTGGGCAGCAAAACTTGATTTGTGGCAGCAACTAGCAGAGTTTGTCCTGGAAAAGCCATGCTGCCCGGCCAGTAGTGTGCCATCAGAGCAGGTGTTTAGTGTGGCGGGGGCCATAGCAACCCCAAGGAGAAGTCGTCTGTTAACTAAAGATGTGGAAAGACTGTCCTTTGTGAAGACGAATCAGGCATGGATCAGCCAGGATTTCCACCCACCAATGCCTGATGCATCAGAGTAGATTGACCATGGTGCCACACCAACACTTCACAAATATGGATAGTGCAAAACATATTTAAGGTGCTGCTCCCCAGTTTCAGACATTCCTTGGCATCAGATCACAAGTAAGTTTTGCGGATATGCATTAGCTAAAACGTAATTTTTCTAAGGATAAAATATATGTACCCAAAATTCTTTTTGTAATCAAACAAAAGGAAAGGTGTGCAAAAATACCATGTGCCACCTACACCACCAAGTATTGATGTGATGCACAGACCTCTAAAAGGTGGAAGGGTACAACATATGGTCCATTGTAACCGGTGGGGGTGAATACTTCCCCTGTAAGGCCCTACCCTCCCATTATTAATTCCCTTCTAGGCAAGTGTTACTTGCCCTAAAAAGGGCACCCCCACACAGTAACCTCCCCCTATTTCCACCTACAAATACTGCCATTTCACAGGGTTTTTAGGTGGAAATAGGGAGAGTTTCCTGTGTGGGCCGCCCTTTTTGGGAGAACAACACTCGCCAAGAAGGGAATTAATAGGGCGAGAGTAGGGCATTACAGGGGAATTTTTTTACCCCCACCTGCTACAATGGACAATACGTTGTTCCCTTCCATCTTTTCGAGGAAAGTGTTACTTCTCTTAATCCCTTAAGGACCCAGCCCATTTTCACATTAGGACCCGGCCATTTTTTGCACATCTGACCACTGTCACTGTAAGCATTAATAACTATGGAATGCTTTCACCTTTCATTCTGATTCCGAGACAGTTTTTTCGTAACTTATTCTACTTTATGTTAGTGGTAAAATGTCATCAATACTTGCAGCATTTCTTGGTGGAAAAATGCAAAAATTTGATGAAAAAATTTAAAATTTTGCATTTGTTTAACTTTGAAGCTCTCTGCTTATAAGGAAAATTGATATTTCAAATAAATTATATATTGATTCACATATACAATATGTCTACTTTATGTTTGCATATAAAAGAAAAAACTTTGCACACCACTTCTCACGGTGAAGTAGATTTAGATTTTATTAGCAATCCAATAGTTAAACAGTATGACGTTTCGGTCCTACCTGGACCTTCATCAGATCCGGATTGCTGTGGAGGTCAGAGTAAAGAGCCGGCGTATAGCCGTGTGTGGAGGTAGTCTGAAGTGCGACCTATGGTCACTGGAGGCTGGAGGCTGCATTGAATATACTTTATGTTTGCATCATAAAGTTGACATGTTTTTACTTTTGGAAGACATCAGAGGGTTTCAAATTTCAGCAGCAATTTTCCAAGTTTTTCAAAAAAATTTCCGGGACCAGTTCAGTTTTGAAGTGGATTTCAAGGGCCTTCTTATTAAGGGCCTTCTTATTAGAAATACCCTATAAATTATCCCAATATAAAAACTGCACCCCTCAAAGTATTCAAAATTACATTCAAAAAGTTTAACCCTGTAGGTGTTTCACAGGAATAGCAGCAAATTGAAGGTGAGAATTCTAAATCTTCATTTTTTTTACACTGGCATGTTCTTGTAGACCTAGTTTTTGAATTTTTACAAGGGGTAAAAGGAGAGAAATCTTTCTAAAATTTGTAACCCAATTTCTCTCTAGTAAGGAAATACCTCATATGTGAATGTCAAGTGCTCTGTGGGTACACTAGAGGGCTCAGAAGGGAAGGAGCGACAGTGGGATTTTGGAGAGTGAGTGTTTCTGAAATGGTTTTTGGGGGGCATGTCACATTTAACCCCTTAACAACGCAGGACGTATATTTAAGTCCTGAGCCGGCTCCCGCGATATGAAGCGGGATCGCGCCGCGATCCCGCATCATATTACGTCGGTCCCGGCGCTCATCAACGGCCGGGACCCGCACTAATACCACACATCGCCGATCGCGGCGAAATGCGGTATTAACCCTTTAGAAGTGGCGGTCAAAGCTGACCGCCGCTTCTAAAGTGAAAGTGAAAGTGACCCGGCTGCTCAGTCGGGCTGTTCGGGACATCCCGAACAGCTTACAGGACACCGGGAGGGCCCTTACCTGCCTCCTCGGTGTCCGATCGGCGAATGACTGCTCCGTGCCTGAGATCCAGATCAGTGTGTGCAATGTTATAGGTCCCTATGGGACCTATAACACTGCAAAATAAAAAGTAAAAAAAAAGTGTTAATAAAGGTCATTTAACCCCTTCCCTAATAAAAGTTTGAATCACCCCCCTTTTCCCATAAAAAAAATGACAGTGTAAAAAAATAAAATAAATAAACATATGTGGTATTGCCGCGTGCGTAAATGTCCGAACTATAAAAATATATCATTAATTAAACCGCACGGTCAATGGCGTACGCGCAAAAAAATTCCAAAGTTAAAAAAAGCGCATTTTTGGTCACTTTTTATACCATTAAAAAATGAATAAAAAGTGATCAAAAAGTCCGATCAAAACTTAAACACTCAGCATGCATAGACAGTCGAAGGGCATGTTGAGAGTTGTAGTTTTGCAACAGCTGGAGGAACACTTCTAAAACTCCCAGCAGTGTGATAGAAATATGTGCCTCCAGCTGTAATAGAAAAAATGTGCCTCCAGCTGTTGCATAACTACAACCCCCAGCATGCACAGACTACCAAAGGGCATGCTGGGAGTTGTACTTGGAACTCCAGCTGTTGCAAAACTACTACTCCCAGCATGCCCTTTGGCTGTGCGTGCTGAGAGTTGTTGCCAAGCAACAGCAGGATGGGAACATGCCTCACTTCCTGCTGTATCCTGCCGCCTGCACCGCCGGGACCATCGCCGCTGCTGCACCAGATCAGGGAAAGGTAAGAGACCCCCGCCGACCCCAATCACCACCCAGCAGGACAGTGATTGATCGGTCTGAATTGACTGGCGATTTGCGTCGATCGCCAACTTGGGGGGGTCCCCAGGGCATTTGCACGGGATGGCTACTGATACAGGTACGCCCTTGTTCCTTAACTACCAGGGAGCCAGGGCATACCCATATGCCCTTGGTCCTTAAGGGGTTAAAAAGGGCCGCCCCACACAGGAACCTCTCTCTATTTCCACCTAAAAACCATGTGAAATGACAGTGTTTGTAGGTGGAAATATGGAGAGGTTCCTGTGTGGGGCTGCCCTTTTTAGGGCGAGTAACACTTGCCAAGAAGGGAATTAATAATGGGAGAGTAGGGCCTTACTTGGGAAGTTTTTCCCCCCACCAGTTACAATGAATCATATGTTGTTCCCTTCCACCTTTTAGAGGTCTTTGCATCACATCAATACTTGGTGATGTAGGTGGCAAATGGTGTTTTTTGCACACCTTTCCTTTTGTTTGATTTCAAAAAAATTTTGGGTACATATATTTTATCTTAAATATTATTAAAAGTTAAGTTTTACGTAATGCATATCCTCAATACTTACTTGTGCACACTAACACTTTTAGAAAAGTGACAATTTTCTTCTGCCTACCTGCCTCAGCTACTGTTTTGATCCTGCCACCCACCTGATGCCACACATCTGATTCCAAGTTTTCCTTTTTTCACCCACCTTTGTCACCGGGTACTGGTATTGCCATCCACCACCCTACTATGCCACCGGGTCACTTTCAGGACTTCAGGATGCTGCTGATGCCAACACCAGGCTGTCTCACACTTCCACCATATATTCTCCTCATGCTGATTCCAGCTCCAGTCTGTCTCATTCTGCAATTATATGGTCTCCTCATGCTTCTGCCACCTCAAGGCTGTGTCATTCAGCGACTATATGGTCGCCTCATGCTGCCGCTAACTCCAGGCTGTCATTCAACCACTATATGGTCTCCTCATGCTGCTGCCAAATCCAGGCTGTCATTCAGCCACTATATGGTCTGCTCTTGCTACCGCCAACTCCAGGCTGTGTCATTTAGCCACTATATGGTCTCCTCATGCATTCGCCAACTCCAGGCTGTGTCGTTCAGCCACAATATGGTCTTCTCATGCTTCTGCCACCTCCAGGCTGTGTCACTGTACTGCCATGTGGTCTATGCTGCTGGCACATTAAATAAAACTTTTAAGGTTCATCTATTTGAAATCTTCATTTTAAATGTAAAAAACTATCTTTAATCTTTTCAATTGTGAGGCCCTGTGATCTCGCCGGGCTTTTGCCACCTCCAGGCTGGGTCATTCAGCCACTATATGGTCTCCTCATGCTGCCGCTAACTCCACGCTGTGTCATTCAACCACTATACAGGCTCCTCATGGTGATGCCATGCTCTGTCATTGTACTGCTCTGCGACCGTGATTCTAATAGCAACGCCTCTAATCTGCATGTCATACTGAATAACAGTATTATTTCACTAACCCAGCGCAGACCCCATGCATTTTACAGAAAGGCAAAGTGTTCTACACCCCTTTTGAGGCTCTCTGTGGGCCATAAATAGCCGCTTTTCAATACAGATACACCACAAATAAATTCGGACCGAACCACAGTTTTTTGGAGAATTCGGTGAATCGGCCAAATCAAATCTTTCTAAAATTCGCTCACCTCTAATAATTTCTTCTGGGTCATTTACAATAGTAATGCAATGCATTGTTAGTATGGTCTTGCCTGCTGTTTCTTTACTTGGCTTTACTGTGTCCACTTCAGTAAATGTCAGAGGTAATCCTAAGCAAGTGCAATCTCCTCCTCTGCCAACTCATGAGGAGTAGTCTCATGAAAAAAAACGCATACGTTTTAGTTTAAGCTTATGGGAGGGTCCGAGTGCTTGGGCCCCACGCGATCTCCTGTACGGGGCCCCAGCTCTCCCCTGGAGCGGTGCCTCATGACACCCACGCGAACCAGCGGCTGCCACGCCTCCTCCATATATCTCTATGGGAGAGCTGCTCGGCTATTTTTGGCTTTCCCATAGAGATATATGGAGGGGGCATGGCAGCCCGTGCTATGGGTGGGGGTCATGACGTTCACTCCATGGGAGAGCTGGGGCCCCATACAGGAGAATGCAGGGGGCCTGAGTTTCTTCATGAGTTATCTCCTTTAACCCCATAAGGACCAAGCCCATTTTGGCCTTAAAAACGGGTACTCCGGGGGAAAACGTTTTTTTTTTTTAAATGAACTGGTGCAAGAAAGTTAAACAGATTTGTAAATTACTTCTATTTAAAAATCTTTATCATAGTTACATAGTTACATAGTTAGTACGGTCGAAAAAAGACATATGTCCATCAAGTTCAACCAGGGAATTAAGGGGTAGGGGTGTGGCGCGATATTGGGGAAGGGATGAGATTTTATATTTCTTCATAAGCATTAATCTTATTTTGTTCCAGGAATGTATCTAATCCTGTTTTAAAGCTGTTAATTGTTCCTGCTGTGACCAGTTCCTGAGGTAGACCGTTCCATAAATTCACAGTCCTCACGGTAAAGAAGGCGTGTCGCCCCTTGAGACTAAACTTTTTTTTCTCCAGACGGAGGGAGTGCCCCCTCGTCCTTTGGGGGGGTTTAACCTGGAACAGTTTTTCTCCATATTTTTTGTATGGGCCATTAATATACTTATATACGTTTATCATATCCCCCCTTAAACGTCTCTTCTCAAGACTAAACAATTGTAACTCCTTTAATCGCTCCTCATAGCTAAGATGTTCCATGCCCCATATTAGTTTAGTCGCGCGTCTCTGCACCCTTTCCAACTCCGCAGTGTCCCTTTTATGGACAGGTGACCAAAACTGAACAGCATATTCCAGGTGAGGCCGTACCAATGCTTTATAAAGGGGGAGTATTATGTCCCTGTCCCTTGAGTCCATGCCTCTTTTGATACATGACAATATCCTGCCGGCTTTGGAAGCAGCAGCCTGACATTGCATGCTATTCTGTAGTCTGTGATCTACAAGTACACCCAGATCCTTCTCTACCAGTGACTCTGCCAGTTTAATCCCCCCTAAGACATACGATGCATGCAGGTTATTAGTACCCAGATGCATAACTTTACATTTATCCACATTGAACCTCATTTGCCAAGTGGATGCCCAGACACTTAGTCTATCCAAGTCATCTTGTAACTTATGCACATCCTCTATAGACTGTACTGTGCTACAAAGCTTGGTGTCATCTGCAAAGATAGAAACAGAGCTGTTAATACCATCCTCTATATCATTGATAAATAAATTAAACAACAGCGGTCCCAGTACTGAACCTTGGGGTACACCACTAATAACCGGGGACCAATCAGAGTACGAATCATTGACCACCACTCTCTGGGTACGATCCATGAGCCAGTGTTCAATCCAGTTACAAACTAAAATTTCCAAACCCAAAGACCTTAACTTACCTGTCAGACGTCTATGAGGGACAGTATCAAATGCTTTAGCAAAATCCAGAAACACTATATCCACAGCCATTCCTCTGTCAAGGCTTCTACTCACCTCTTCATAAAAGCAAATTAGATTGGTTTGACAACTTCTATCCTTAGTAAACCCATGCTGGCTATCACTTATAATACAATTATCCCCTATGTATTCCTGTATGTAATCCCTTATAAGTCCTTCAAACAATTTACCCACAATGCACGTTAAACTTACCGGTCTATAGTTTCCTGGGGAAGACCTAGAGCCCTTTTTGAAGATTGGCACCACATTCGCCTTGCGCCAGTCCCTTGGCACAATACCAGACACCAGAGAATCTCTAAATATCATGAACAGGGGTACAGATATTACTGAACTTACCTCTCTAAGAACTCTTGGGTGTAGTCCATCCGGTCCTGGGGATTTGCTTACATTTATATCACTTAACTTACCTTGTACCATCTCTACATTAAGCCAGTTCAGTACATTACATGATGTGTTACCAGCACTGACCTGGCCAATGTCAGCTCCTTCTTCCATAGTGTATACAGAACTAAAGAACCCATTCAGTAGCTCCGCCTTCTCTTGATCGCCTGTGACAACCTCCCCATTATCATTATTAAGGGGTCCTACATGCTCTGTCCTTGGTTTTTTTGCATTTATATATCTAAAAAAATATTTAGGATTAGTTTTGCTTTCTTTGGCCACCTGTCTCTCATTTAGAATTTTTGCTGTTTTTATTACATTTTTACAGATTTTATTAAGCTCCTTGTACTGTTTAAATGTTATCGCTGACCCATCAGATTTGTATTTTTTGAAGGCTATTTTTTTGCTGTTTATTGCTCTTTTAACATCATGTGTCAGCCATGTAGGATTTAGTTTCAATCGTTTATATTTGTTCCCCTTTGGTATATATTTAGCTGTATAGTTATTTAGAGTTAATTTAAAGATGTCCCATTTACCTTCTGTATCAGTATTTGAGAACACCTCCCCCCAGTCTATGTCCTGTAGTGCAGCCCTCAGCCCAGGGAAATTTGCCTTTTTAAAGTTATATGTTTTTGCCTTCCCCGCCTGTCTTTGTTTTCTACATTTTAAGTCAAAAGTAACTATATTGTGGTCGCTATTACCAAGGTTTTCCCGCACAGTTACATTACCAACCAGCTCTGCGTTGTTGGAAATGATCAGATCCAACAAGGCATCACTTCTTGTTGGGTCCTCCACAAACTGGCCCATAAAATTATCCTGCAATAAATTTAGGAATTGTCGCCCCTTTGTAGTTTTAGCCAACCCCGGACCCCAATCTATATCTGGATAGTTAAAATCTCCCATTATTACCACTGTACCTGCCCGGGCGGCCCTCTCTATTTGTTTATGAAGCCGAACTTCTATCTCTTCAGTGATATTAGGGGGTCTGTAGATTACCCCAAATATTATTTTTTCAGTATTTCCCTCCTTTTGTAATTCTACCCACAATGATTCCACATCCTCAGAATCATCACACACTATGGCATCGTTCACACTGACTTTCATACCACTTCTTACATACAGACAGACTCCACCACCTTTTCTGTTCGTTCTGTCCTTGCGAAACAATGTAAACCCCTGCAGATTGACAGCCCAGTCATGCGAGGAGTCCAGCCATGTCTCAGTGACCCCAACTATATCAATATGTTCCTCCAGTATCAAGGCCTCAAGCTCCCCCATTTTATTTGCTAGGCTTCTGGCATTTGTGAACATACACTTTACATTTCCATCCTTTATGTTATTGGGGTTAATGGGATTCAAGGGTGTAAGTTTTATTTTCCTATGAAGCCTATTCCTATTAACTATTCTAACCCCTCCCTCCGCTCCACCCCCAGGTACATTTATAATTCCCACCTCTCTATCTACACTATCTTCCCCCTCTTTGCTGTAGGTTCCCTCCCCCCAAGTCCCTAGTTTAAACACTCCTCCACCCTTCTAGCCATCTTCTCCCCAAGCAAAGCTGCACCCTCCCCATTGAGGTGCAGCCCGTCCCTACGGTAGAGCCGGTAACCGACAGCGAAGTCAGCCCAGTTCTCCATGAACCCAAACCCTTCCTTCCTACACCAGCTTCTGAGCCACTTGTTTACCTCCCTGATCTCCCGCTGCCTCTCTGGTGCGGCTCGTGGTACTGGTAGTATTTCAGAAAAGACTACCTTGGAGGTCCTTGCCTTAAGCTTGCGGCCTAAGTCCCTGAAATCATTTTTAAGGACACTCCACCTACCTCTTACTTTGTCATTGGTGCCAATATGTACCATGACTGCTGGGTCCTCTCCAGCCCCGCCCAACAACCTGTCAACCCGATCCGCGATGTGCCGAACTCGTGCGCCAGGCAGACAGCACACTGTTCGGCGATCCCGGTCTTTGTGACAGATTGCCCTGTCTGTCCCCCTAATAATTGAGTCCCCCACCACTAGTACCTGTCTGGCCTGCCCTGTACTCCTCCCTCCCTCCTTACTGGAGCAGACACCCCCCTGGCGGTCAGAGGCGGTATCCTGCTGCAGTTCTGCTAGCTCTGTAATGGCATCCCCCTCATCTGCCAAGCGGGCAAACTTGTTGGGGTGTGCCAGTTCAGGACTAGCCTCCCTGACACTTTTTCCCCTACCCCTCTTTCTAACTGTAACCCAGCTAACTGCCTGACTGTCCTGCAACTCCGTCCCACTGTCCTCCCCCACCTCTATTCCCGAGAGTGCCTGCTCAGTGAGCAGGAGACTCCTCTCCATGTTGTTAATGCTTCTCATTGTTGCCAGTCGCCCCTCTAGATGCAGGATCTGGGCTTCCAAACGGACAACTAGCACACATCTCGCACAACAATATGCACCCTCAAACTGTTGTTCAAGGATTGCATACATTGAACAGGATGTACATTGGACTGCATTTTCCAACATGGAGGCCATCTAATTATGGGGATTTCACAAAAAAAAACAGACAGTCAAAATGACACTTAAAATTTTTTGTAGACCTTGTAGGTTCAAAAATGAAAACTCACAGCGATCTCAACCTCCTGCTTTCAAACTCCAGTTTTTGAAACTCCTCTTTCACGCCCCCTCTTACACAGCAACACTCAAAAAGAGCAAGCTCTCAATAAGAGTCCCAAGCTAAGATTTATACACCTGTGCCCAATCTACTCCTCCTCCCCCTAGAGGTGGAACAGAGAAAAAAAAAAAAAAAATGAAAAAGGGTGTTTAAACTCTAACAGTTATCCCACTATGTGCAAAAGAGAAAAACTTACCCAAAATAAGAATGTGGGCTATAGGCAGTCGCAACCACTCCACAGATTCACTCCGCACAACAGATAATCACAGTTTTTGAAACTCCTCTTTCACGCCCCCTCTTACACAGCAACACTCAAAAAGAGCAAGCTTCCAGTACTTACTAGCAGCTGTATGCTACAGAGGAAATTCTTTACTTTTTGAATTTATTTTTTGTCTTGTCCACAGTGCTTTCTGCTGACACCTCTGTCCATGTCAGGAACTGTCCAGAGAAGCATAGGTTTTCTATGAGGATTTTCTCCTGCTCTGCACAGTTCCTGATACAGGCATCAGGTGACAGCAGAGAGCACTGTGGACAAGACAAAAAAGAAATTCAAAAATAAAAGAATTTCCTCTGTAGCATACAGCTGCTAAAAAGTACTGTAAGCGTAAAAGTTTTTTAATAGATGTCATTTACAAATCTGTTTAACTTTCTGGCACCAGTTGATTTAAAAAAAAACTGTTTTCCACAGGAGTACCCCTTTAAGGACCAGGCCAATTTTATTTGTGCATTTTCATTTTTTCCTCCATGCCTTCTAAAAATCATAACTCTTTTACATTTTCATGCACAGACCTATATGAGGCTTGTTTTTTGCGTGATCAATTATACTTTGTAATGACATCACTCATTTTACCATAAATGTACGGCGCAAGCAAAAAAAAATATTTATGTGGAGAAATTGAGAAGAAACTAATTTTGGAAGGTTTTGAAAGGTTTTCAAATTGGGCATTTTACAGTAAAACTGATATGTTTTCTTTATTCTGTGGGTCAAAACAATTAAAATGATACCCATGTTATATGATTTTCTATAATTGAACCGCTTAAAAAAATCTCAAACTATTTTAACAAAATTAGTGTGGTTGAAATTGCACTATTTTTACCACCTATAACTTTCTAATTTTTCAGAATACAAGGTGGTATGATGGCTAATTTTTTGCGCCGTAATTTGTAGTTTTATCGGTACCACTTTTGCTTACATTTTACTTTTCAATCACTTTTTATGAATTTTTTTGGAAAAAAATGTGACAAAAAAGCAGCAGTTTTGGACTTTTTTTTTTTTAAACCTAAACGCCGTATAATTAATATTAAAATTTGATAGATCTGAAATTTACACATGCAGCGATACCAAATATGTTTATTAATTTTTTTTACGCATTTTGGGATCAAAATGGGAAAAAGGGATGATTTACAATTTTATTGGGGGAGGGGATTTTTCGCATTTTTTTTACTTTTTTTTTTACATTTTTATTTTTACACTTTTCATGTCCGATAGGAGAAAATTTGTAGCAACCTTCTGCTCCGGTCTGCTCGATCTCAGATCAGAGTAGAAGACCCCAGTAAGTGAACATAGGCACGTGAGGGGACATCCATCTGCCATTATAGATGATTTGATCCCTGCAGCAGCGCTGCGGGCGATCCAATCATCCATTTTAAGTGCCACACTGTCCAATTTGAAGGCCGCACTACTGGAGGATATTTGGGAGGGAAACGATAATGTGGAGTCATTATGGGTAGAAATATATGGAGATAAAAATAAAAAAATTCTGATAGGGGTTTGCTATAAGCCACCAAACATAATGGAAGAGCCAGAAGATCAATTGTTGAGGCAAATAAACAAGGCAACAAATCAAAATGATGTGAAGATAATGGGGGACTTTAACTATCCTGGTATAAACTGAGATACTGAGACCTGGGAATCTCATAAAGGAAACAGGTTTCTGACTATAGCTAAAGACAATTATCTGTCCCAAATGGTGCAGGGCCCTACCAGAGGGGGCGCCCTACTATACTTAATATTAACCAATGTACCTGACAGAGTAATTAATGTGCAAGTAGATGGACACCTAGGAAATAGTGATCATAATATAATACATTATAACTTGTTCTTCAATAATGGAATCTCTCGAGGGGCCACAAAAACAATGAACTTTAGGAAGGCAAAGTTCGATCAACTCAGAGAAGCCCTTAACAATATAAAATGGGATAATGTCCTGTGTTCCAACAGTCTTGGAGGGATCTATCCAATGTGGGTTAGTGTCAGACCAATAGCGATGATGTTAACTTCACCATTCACATAAAAGTTTGCCTCATCACTGAACAAAATCTTTGGCTGAAGGGTCCTGTTCCAATTTTTGTTTTGCCCATCCTGCAGCACATGAAACTACGGATACTGGAAGCCTGTGCTAGCATGTCTCCTGCGGTGTTGCTATCAGTGTGTGAGAAGAGGGTTGCATTGACAATCCAACACAATGGGCAGCACATTGAACATATTTTATAAGTGTTCAGAGACTTGTAAATAACTCATGAAAGAATAAATAATAAAAACAAGCACATCATTGTTTTTCTTGTGAAATTCCCAATAAGTTTGACGTGTCACATGACCCTCTTCCTATTGAAAAAACAAAAGTTGGATTCAAAATGGCCGACTTCAAAATGGCTGCCATGGTCACCATCCACCTTGAAAGTTTCCCCCCTCACATATACTAATGTGCCACAAACAGGAAGTTAATATCACCAACCATTCCCAATTTATTAAGGTGTATCCATATAAATGGCCCACCCTGTATTTCAAAAGAAATGGCAGGTAGTGTGACACTAGCATTACTCCAGGTTTTACCGTTTGTTCCTTTTTGTCTCTATTTAATAACTTTTGAAAAGTTCGATTTGGCCGATTCCCAAAATTTTTCAAAATAATTTGGTTCGATCCGAATTTATTTGCGGCGAATCTACATTAAAATGTATAACACTGTTTTGTTCTAACATGCATATGGAGTGTGCTGGGGTAGTGTTCATCCTCTAGTAACACTGATCGTTCTGCTAATTTCATAACTACCTATAGTAGAGAACATCAAGATATTAGAAAGATTTTAACCAAGCATTGGTCTATCTTACTTGCAGACCCCCATCTCAATAGCCTTCTTCCATCCAAACCCCCAATTACATTTCGTAGAGCCCGTACTCTACGTAATCTGATAACTCCCAGTAAACTGAAATCTCAGACTGCACACTCCTCCACTTTTCTTGATACTACAGGGAGCTACAGCTGTGGAATTGCACGGTGCAAATGCTGCTCGAGTATCTCACATAAATGCAAAACCTTTACCTCTACAACTACGGTGGATACTTTTCCTATTAAATCACTGTTAAATTGCGGATCCCAATATATTATATACTTACTGCAGTGCCCTTGTGGCTTGCAATACGTGGGAAGGACGATTAGATGTTTCAGGGAACGCCTCAACAAACATCGGCGCAACACAGTTCATGGTTTCCTCCAATTTAGTGTCTCTCGACACCTGACTGAGAGACACAATGGGGATTTCAACTGTATTCATGCCACCCCCATTGAACAGATTGCTAGGAGTGTGAATCAGAGATTTAATACGTTAAGGAGGAGAGAAAATTTCTGGATTCACACCCTATCACCCAAGGGTTTGAATGAAATGATATAATGTAATCTGTGAAATGTGTATTTTTTATATCATCACTTTTTATATAACCTCTTTTCCCAGATCGGACATATATTTAGTTTTATATATATATATATTTTTTGCTTTTAGCCTGAAATATTCCATGCTAGGGGATATCATACCATTTTACTATGTTTTGCCATGGTTTTAACACACTCTGATATATATTATCCATTATTTATTAATAATATTATTCTTATTTATATCTTAACAAGCTATACATGCGTAGGGATGCATGCATGTCTTTTGTTTCTGTTTTTCCTAATTAATTAATACATCTTTTTCATATGCACACATAATTGTCTACATGCTTATTCTAACCTTATGAGTGCTACACTATATTATACTTGCGGGTGCTTCACTGTATTATTGTTGTGAGCACTCCCTGATTCACTCATATAGGTTTCTATATTTTTCTGATTGGTACTTTCTCTCTGTATTCTTGCCGCTGGTTTTACGTTTATGCTTAGGATACATACCTGTGTACACGGTATGTATCGGTATTTTCTTATAACTACCTCTGACAGTTCAAGATCGGTCGACTCCGATATCCCTGAACGTTTATTGGCCTATTCTGGTCACGTGACGATTGCTGGATAGCATATTCATTGAAATTAAAAAGCACAAACGGATGCGCTCCGTAGTGTAACACCAAAGGTGAGTTGGTAACGCTAAGTGTGAATTGCGCTTACCACATGAAGTTGTACTCCAACCAAGTACAACAATGGAACAGGGCGTTTTATCAAAGGGTCTCTGCAGCTTCGTCCCGCTGAAATAGAATCACGATAAAAACAAGCGACCAGATAAGAAGTTAAAAGGATTTATTTCATGGTCACCCGCTTCCTCAGGCATGTTGGGTTTAGCAGATTACAAGGTATATATAGGGAAAAGTGGCTTAGCTTAGTTTAGTTCCTCCTTGAAGGGATTAACCCTTTTTCCCTATATATACCTTGTAATCTGCTAAACCCAACATGCCTGAGGAAGCGGGTGACCGTGAAACGCGTTGCATTATGGGAAATAAATCCTTTTAACTTCTTATCTGGTCTCAGCGCTTTCATTGATCCCGCTCTGCTACCTGGAGATTGCTTGTTTTATCCTGCATATTCATTGGCTGCTTTTGGTCACCTGACGTCCGCTCCACAGTGATGCGTACATGACCTTATTTTTTGTTTATAAACAATACCTTTGTGTGTAAGTGGGTGCCGGTTATGACAGCCTCCGGATCGCGGCACAGTCCACATGTTTACATCTACTGTTGGCATCGGCGCATACAGCATGGGCCGGATGTTTACAAATGTCGGTCCGGACGCTGTCACTGGTGACTCACGCTTCTTATGCCTGTTTCATACTTTTCAGTTGTATTATTAAGATGGCTTTTGTATGCTTATATTTATAATGGTCTGATGTAATTGTTAAATGTGTAATGGATGTTTTTCTTGCATTTTTTTTCTGTTATAGTATATTGTACCATGTAATAGAAACGTGTTTGGCTCCTCCCACTTAAGTGGTTGGCGCCCATTTTGTGCATATTTAAACCCTGTATATCACACTGCATGTATTCTGATCTGAAGAAGGGGGTGGCTCCCCCGAAACGCGTAATCACTTTTATTGTTTTATGTAATATAATAAACCACCCAGTGTTTTGTACCACTGTTACATCTCTGGCCTTGGTTTAATTCCATTGGAGTCTGCAGCGCCTTCAGAGGTCTTTTTCCACCTTCTATACTACAAGATTTTTAAATAGAAATTTAAGATTTTGAAATTGAAATTGAAGATTTTGAAATTTTAATTTTAACTCCCAAGATTAAGTGTCCCGGACCCCGGCCTGTGGGTACAAAGGACGAAATCTAACAAGGAGTCACATGGCAGCACAATGACAGAGCCTGGACATGGCATCAGTATGAGGAGACCATATTGTGCCTTAATGGCCCAGCCTGGAATTGGCTGAAGCATGAGAAGAGACCATATAGTGGCTGAATGAGACAGCCTGGAGGTGGCATAAGTGTGAGGAGACCATATAGTGGCTGAAGGACTGCCTGGAGTTTGTGGCAGCATGGGGAGACCATATAGTGTCTTAATGGCACAGACTGGATTTGGCTGAAGTTTGAGGAGACCATATTGTGTCTGAATGGCGCAGCCTGTAGGTGGCTGAAGCATGAGAAGAGCATATAGTGGCTGAATGGCACAGATAGGATTTGGCTGAAGCATGAGGAGACCATATAGTGTCTGCATGGCACAGCCTGGAGGTAGCTGAAGCATGAGGAGACCATATTGTGTCTAAATGGTAGAGTCTGGAGGTGGCTGAAGCATGAAGAGACCATATAGTGGCTGAATGACACAGTGTGGAGGTGTTGGCAGCATGAGGAGACCATATAGTGGCTGAATGACACAGCGTGGAGGTGTTGGCAGCATGAGGAGACCATATAGTGGCTAAATGACACAGCGTGGAGGTGTTGGCAGCATGAGGAGACCATATAGTGGCTGAAGGACACAGCTTGGATGTGGCTGAAGCATGAGGAGACCATATAGTGGTTGAATTACATAGCGTGAAGGTGTTGGCAGCATGAGGAGACCATATAGTGGCTGAATGACAAAGCTTGGATGTGGCTGAAGCATGAGGAGACCATTTAGTTTCTGAATGACACAGTATGGAGCTGGCAGCAGCATGAGCAGACACTAGGGCTTCACAAGATTAACCTCTTAAGGACGCAGGGCGTACCTGTAGGCCCTGCGCCCGATCCCGATTTATGACGCGGGGTCACGGAATACCGGGTCGGTCCCGGTGGCTAATTAAAGCCGAGACCCTGGGCTAATAGTGGGTGGCACCGATTGCTGTGCCGCACACCATTAACACTTTAGACGCAGTGTTCATAGTTGATCTCCCAGCCATCGTTTCCAACACGTGTTATAAGAAATGAAGCAGTGGAATGACGTTGTTCATCCTGTAATCCTGGCAAGTTACTAATAATGTGGCTTCCTCAAGGGGCCTGAGCAAACGGCAGGTGTCCCGTATGAGCTGCCACTGGTTCACATTGAAGTTACACAGGGGAGTACCCCTATCCGCTTGGATCATCAAGAAATCGGTGATGATTTTTCTCTGTTCGTACAGTCAGTCCAACATATGGAGGGTGGAATTCCAACGTGTGGCAAAGTCACAAATCAGACTATGTTGGGGGATACCGTTCTGACGCTGCAGCTCAAGGAGGGTGTGCTTTGCGGTGTACGAGTGGCTGAAGTGTATGCAAAGTTTCCTTCCCATTGTCTAGCAAATGGGGGGAACACGTCAGGAACAGCTTCACAACCAGATTGAACACATCTGCCACGCAGGGCGCATGGCTCAGCTTCCCCAGTCGCAGCGCATGATCTGATTTTTTTTACAGTTCCTCCCCTTGGTAACTCTTTTCGCCAAGGCAAACCATGTGAAGAACAGCATGACACCGGCATGCCCTGCACACATGGTATGCTGAAGAGCCACTAAGACTTGTCTGGGCAGTGGAGGCTGAGGACACAGTGGAGGATGGGAGGCGGAGTCACACACTGTCACAGGAC